>NW_015112872.1:225957-275514 GCF_001443285.1 Poecilia latipinna | reverse complement strand
AAAAAAAAAAAAAGACAACTCGGGTCTATTTGACAATCCAATAACTCCACAATATTTAAACTGTTTCCTTTAAATTTGCAGAGCTGAATTAGATTTGGGTGTGACACGACAGAGGTTACGAGATTCCCAAATGAATTTCTGGAATAGTAGGGATCATCTTTCATCAGTTACGTTGATCCGAGAGGCACTTAAGCTGCTCAAACTAAAAGCAAATGAATCAGCTAGTTTCCTCTACTTCCATTACTTTTGTTTTTTTGATGCAGGCATGAACATTGATGCTCTTGAAATATGATTATTTATCCCAAGAGACCCTTCATGAGCAAATACTGAATATGAAGTACAGTGTGTTGGTTATTAGCAATGGAGAAAGTGGAGCTAAATCAATGCTTTTATAAGAGAAACAAAACATGCAACCACTTGGAACGTACATAAGATCTTTTTCTTTTAATTTCTTTATATCAACTGCACTTATTTGCTGAATTGTAAACAGTCTGTTGTCTTTTCAATGTTCGATGCATAAGCACATCACGTATTTATATAAATGCACTCCTTCTAAAATCAAAATACAAAAAGTGCGGTATTTGCTAACTAATACACTTCTGGAAGCTGTTGGTTGTATTTTATTTCGCAAAACATGGGGGGTTTGAGATATTTGTGCCACACCTTATAGCTTCATTTGTTAAAAGAGCGAGACAAGTCTCCTTTCGGTTTACCCTGCGAATAGCAACAAAAACAAGGCTTAGCAACATTACTATTCATGCATTCGTACTCAAACTTGTTAAACTATCCACCAAGTCCATGAGCTTCATATAGTAGTTTCCTTAAGTAGTGACTGCCATACACTCATGCTTTCAAACTTAAACTATAAAACAAGACTTTATGGTAAAGAACTGTTTGACCTTATCTCGGTTTTGAAAAATGAAAACATTGATCCAGAGCCTTTTATTCAATGATTTGTCTCAGAAGTTATCAGTGCTGCAAACTGTGCACATGGTGTGATAGGGCGACCTCAGTCTGAGGTTACATGACCACATCTGCAAATGCTGTGCAAAATAAATCTCTACTGCACACAGCTGACGCTAGTAAGGTTCTGTTTTTTTTTCTTTTTTCTAAAGTTGATCCATTTGTTTTTGGGTCAGAGCTATGCATTTATCAGGTAAAAATCTGAAACGCTTATCCTTTATTGTGATGCTGCGTGAAAAATAAGAGGACTTCTTCGACACAGTTCTCAATGCGACAGTAGCCACCAGAATTTAAAAAAAAAATCCCTTTCTTTTAACTGTATATGTATGAAATGACAACTCATATTCCAATTCATAAATACTATATTGATTCCAAAGGGAACTTCAGTGTTGTTGTAATTTATATCAATGTGAAATTCCAATAATTTTGCATGTGCGAGTTTTAACTGAAACACATGAGTTGCTTTTGAAGGCCAAGCTTTTTGCCAGAAAGTGCAACCTCTGCTGTTTCATACCAAAAAAACAAAACAAAACAAAAAAACATTACCGTGAAATATTACCAGGAATATACCAACAGCCTCAAAAAGGGCTGACATTTCCACTTGAAGCAAAAGGAGTGCTTTCATGTCACACATCACAAAAACAGGCCACATCTGCAAAAATCTGAATTTGATGGTGGATTTTTGATATTTGGTTCTCTGAAGATTTGACCCGGCCAACAGCTTTAAGAATTATACCTAACAACAGTTATTGATTATTTACATTAGAAGCAGACTGTGTGAAGCAGGGTTTTATTATTATCTACTATACAAGACAAAATGAGACAATGCTGACATTTTAAGTTGTCTTTAGCGTCTTATATAAGCGATTAGCATGATGAGCGTTAGCGACCGTCAACAACCATCCATTCTTTAAAGAATGTAGATCCAGACAGTTTCATGGTAGAAAGAGGTTGAACGCTTCGATGAATACAACAACTTTGTTACTTTAATAGTGCCAGATTTTTTTTCCTTATCCAAAAAAATTAAAAAGAAAGAAAGCATATAAATAAATAAAAAACATAAATAAAACGTGGACTGATTGCTACTTCTTCAACAACAGTGCTGCTCATCAGTAGCTGAAAGTTTTGGACATATTTCCCGGCAACCCAAAATAGAAAGTAAAAATAGTTCTCTACTGACCCAGTTGGAAAAGTGAGTCCAAACTGAAGCCAAAAAAAAAAAGAAATTTTGGAGGAAAAGCCAAATAAAAGAAAAAAAAAAAGAAAAAAGCGAGCTGAGCTTTCCTACATAATTAATATGTGGATGGTTTTCAGATTGAGGTTCACATTGCTTCAAGCAAAGCCCTTCCATTGTCTCATTTTAAATGGAAGTGGGGCATTCCTTGCCTTAATATAAAAGTTCACAGATTTGCTCATAAAAGGTTAAACATCATCTAAACTGCTGAGTCAGTAACCATCTGATTTAAACACTTCTACAACTACTCTTTTATGTCTAGATCTAACCTTATCTCCAATTTGACTTTTACTGCAGTTCAGAGAATTGGAAAACTGTCTAAACACAGTTGAAAACTTGCAACTTGGAGAACTAATTAGCATTACGCTAAGTTTCTCACTGAGCCACAAAAGCAAAAATGATTCTGCTAAATGACTCCTCATTTAGCAGAACCATTTCTAAACTTTTGCACTGTACTTTGGTTCCTCACATTACAGCAGAATGAAGAGTCTGAACAGAAACATCAGCCGGCGATCTGGAGACTTGCACGTACCTGTGTCTGCGAGGGCCTGAAGGTGCAGCTGAACGACTGCTGCAGCGAGTCCAGGAACGGCTGGATCTTGTAAAGGCCCTGATTGCTCCCCTGGGACGGGCGGAAAGCCACGATGTGAAAGTACTTGAGGATCTTCTCGAAGCGCGACTGGCTCATCTTCAAGGCGATGCTCCTGTTGCTGAAGAAGCCCGAGCTCCAGATGCTGAGCACCGACTCGCAGCGGTGCACGCTGGTGGAGATGACGAAGCCCAGGAAGGCCTTCATCTCCTGCGCCGTGACGGGACACCAGCCTTCTTCGGAGCCGAAGCGCTCCTGAAACTTCTTGGCGTACATGTTTGTCTGGGTGACCATGTTTTGGATGCAGTTGTCTGGGACGAAGAGCTGGAAAAAGTCCAAGGCAGTGGCAGTGACCGGCATCTTCTGAACGGGTCCTGGAAGGAGACCGAAAGGAAATAAGCAAAATGCTGCAGCAAATGACACAGAACGACAGGAAGTCAGACATAAGCTTACTATCGGGAACGGCTGTCAATCTTAGCTCTTGAAGTTCAGTAACGGACTTTAGTTTGGCTCTTCTGCTCGATGAAATGTTTACTCTTTTTGACACTTTGACAGGAGAAAGTGAGCTGTCATTCTTTAAGCAGAGGAGAACTAACGCAAAGTGCTTCTTGCTGACATAAAGCACAATGTCGCCTCAAAAGTAGAGAAAAAAACAGCATCAAAACAGTTTTTTTTTTTTTTCATGAATGAACCGTGTCAGCCTTTGGTTTGAATGTCAAAGGCCGTGGGCCGTGGCTGGAAAGTTAAGAAGATTTGACAGCCGCCGCACGGTGGCGAGCGTCGGAGTTTGTCGTTTCTCTGCTCGCGGAAGGTCTCAGTGTCTCGTTGCTTTATTGTTATGGCAGGAAATGAGTCGGAACCGCGTCCCCAACTAGCTGAATCAGGCTTCTGACATCTGCCAATAAAGCTTCGGCTGATAAAAGAGCGGCGCTGGGACAGGAGCATTTATAATTTAGTCAAGCAGACACACATGGCAAACACACTGATTAGGTGGTTTATAAAGAGACATGTGCTCGAAACGCTGCAGCTGCGGTTAAATATAACCCTTATCTCAGAGAAAACACAGATAAAATGTCCATTTAGACATAATGAGTAAAGTAGCTTAGTTTGAATAACATAAACGGTGGCTAATTGTAGATTGGAAGATAAATGAATATAGTTCACTTTCAAAGTAGGCTTTTCCACTATTTTCCACAGTTCAAAGCAAAAACATTAGAGACATTATATAAGTAAATGATTTCAGATTTGAATTGATAAATAATCGCAGCCTTACTTGGCTCACATTTGAGTTTTGCTCTGGTTGTTGTAGTTTTTTTTGTTTTTTTTTTCCAGCTTAAGGCTTTTAACACTATAAACCACAGTCCCTCAGGGCTCAGTGTTGGGAAACAAAATTATTTGTTTTATTTATTAACGATATTTGCAAAGTATCCAGGATTCTCTAACCACTTTTATTTGCACATGATAATAATATATTTTGCTCAGGTAGTGATTTACAATTACTACCTGAAATGGTTAAAAAAAAAAAAAAAAAAAAAAAAAAAAGGATCAACATAGAAATGGTTCACAAAAGACACAATTACAAATTCAAATTAATGGGGCTAAGAAGAAAAATACGCAACATATTCTTTACTATTCAGTAATATTTCCATATTTAAGCTATTGTGCTGAGGTTTGGGAAAATAAACTGCAGAAGTAACCATATTCCACAAAAAAACTATCATAGACAACAACATCCACAACAAAAATCCAATACGGATTGTCATTTACCATGTTGGTTACAGAGATAACACAATTTTGCTGTTTTTAAAATAAAAAATGACAAGGATTTTACTGAATTCCCCCAAAAATGCAAATTATATTTATAGCCGAACACAATCTGCTACCAGAAAACATTTCAAAGAAACGGGGAATTTCAACTTTCATCAGCTATGCACTGAAAAGCATTTTACTTACATACTAATAAACAAAACAGTGCTAAGTCATTCTTCATAGTATGATGTGAGGGTGAAGCTTCAAGGATGGTAGAAATAAATATAACTATCAGCTGATACACTAACATCCCTCACCACTCTGTCTGGTTTTTACTGGCTCATCTCAGTTAGAGGTTTTCTCTGAGCTTGTTGACTGCTTCGAAAATAAATAAATAAATAAATAAATAAATTGGAAATTGAGTGGAACAATGTTAAGCTCAATTGAACACCAATGTCTCATTATCTCTAAACAGCAGACAGCAACATTTTCTCCTTGGATCGCTTCTCTGGCTTCTCTGAATGGTTTGCATCAGCTGCGTTAGCCTCTTAAGGTACAATTGCAGACAGCGCCATCGAGACAGGACGTTAGATCTCTGCAGGCCTGGAGGAGGACAGGATGTGGACAAGAGGGACATCGGGAACAATCACGAGAAGATGTCTGCCGCTTGCAGAGGAGATGGCCGAAATATGGGCAGGCTGGCTCAAAGCCAAACTCATTTATGTCCAACTAAACTTTAAAGTTCAATGTAAATCTAAGCAGGATGTAGAGGCACGTTTTCTATAAGGAACAAAACGAAAACATAGAGAAATGGCCTTGAAAATATTCAACCTCCACATTTTTACATGCTACAGCCACAAACCCGTGCAGTTTATTTGGACTTTAATTTGCAGGCCAGCGTAAAGTAGGTAAAATGACAGAAAGCAGATGTTTACACCTTTTCCTCAGAGATCTGGTCTCCGATGAAGAAACGCCAGTTTGTTTTTAGTCTAACCAGCAAATATGCTGTTTGCTACCATTGCCTGATGTACGTCAACCGGGGATTGAAAATATACATTTTCTAAATCATTTACTACCAAATCCACTCAAATCCCAGGACGAAGAAAATCCTACCTGCTGATCAGCTGATATTTTTTTATTCCAGTAGCTGGAGGACAAACATCTGCCTGGTAGAGAGCTTTTATATCCAGGGATTACACGGTGGGAGATTACACTATATTTGTGGCGCATAAACCCTTCACCAAACTGAACACGGTTCAGGCTCAGCTGAGGAGCCAAGGAGAGAACTGAAAATTATCTTTTGCCTGTCATCGTTAAGAGGGTTTCCTAAAATAAACTAAGATGATCTGATTTTAATATTCAGAAAGCTATAAACAGAAAAACGAGACAAATATTCAATGTGGTAAAATAAGCAAAGACAGAAAAATCTGAAAGGGGTTAAAATACTTTCTTTTTTTTTTACAGAATACCTTACTCCTATTATAAAAATGCTTTGTTTCAATATAATATGTAATATTTAGAAAACTTCTGTTACAAAGAAGCGCAAACATCCAATATAAACATCTAATTGAAAGTCTACTGAAAAATGCATTTGTTCAGATTTCTTTAGGCATATCTATAGATTTCCTCTTCAGAATAGCCCATTGAAGTTGAAAAACCTTTATTATTTTTTGTGTCTCTGCATCAACATGTAGACAGAATGACATTTAGAAATACCAGGTCAAAACATGTAACTTGGTTTATGGTGAGGAGCAGCAGTCTAACAGGATGTCAGCAAAGTGAGTGAACTCCTAACTCCTCACCATAAGTTGTTTGTAGAATCTAAAGGTTTAGATATGGGTTTCATAACGCCTTGCTCGCTGTGCAGAGAAAACAAATTCTCATCCGACTATGAACCCTAAAAATCAACTAAAACCTGACCCGAGTGTTTCCTCTAGATCTGCACCTGTCTTCTGCTGCAAAACCAGAACAAACCATCTAGGGTTTGCATGAGGTTTGTGAGCGAATGCGTTCTGACAGGAGCCGATAATTTATGAACACATGACACGGCGTCCAAAGAGTGGAGCTGTCACATCCGCAGTGTGTTTGTGTGATGGGCAGCACACCTTGACAGAGAAATGGGCAGGCAAGTGACAAATATGCAGCCAGACAGGCAAAGCAGTCCAGACGTATTAATATCTCCCTTTGCTGCAGCGTTGGCCGACTTAAGAAGCTTCTGATGCCGTCAGTGTCAGACGCATATTCGTGCACCGATGTTCAGACCGGAGAGCTCCAGATTATTAAGTCTGAAAACAGTTTTGTCACTTTATGTGTTTTTATCTTCGCAGAGTAGCAGCCAAAACCCAGGTTTGCCGTGTTTGTGCAAACAGACACTGAATGTTTTTCTTTTGCAAATCCACCTCAGACTAAAACAGACAGACACACCTGCGCGCTACCTTATAATAACTAAAGAGCAACACCACACCCACTTCAGGATGTGGGAAGTACAAAGCATCCTATAGCTTTCCTTATCTCCATGGGAACTCTGGCTCAAAAAAAACCATATGCGCTCTTACATTTCTAATCATAAAAAAGGTGGATTTTTTTTGTTGCAAGCAAGTTATTTCTGATTCTGCAGTGCTTTCCTTGCACTTTACCCAGAGCCGGGTTCTCATTTTTAAAAAAAAAAAAAAAAAAAAAAAGTCAACAAACAGGCTATGAGCACAGCTGGGCTTGGTTCATATCTTCCAGAGCCACATGCCGCAGCTGCATCCAAAGCTGCAGCGATGCTCTATATCACTGTGGATACAGACTGGCATTCCCTGCTGCTGTGGATGAACATGCAGAAACTGAAAGGGATGGACAGAGCAGGTGGATGGGTTCTCAAAAGAAAACTGAACCAGGCTTGTAGCAAGTGCTAAAAACCACCAAGACTAATATAGCCGAGAACCACACAGCGTAGTGTTTAAAAGAACACATTTTTCTATTGTAAAAAACAGTTTAAAAAAAAAATCATTCAGGCAATAATTATTATTATTTCATGGTTTATTTCCTGTCACTGCAGCTCCATTTGGCCCCGACACCTCATTGGTCAACATGCACAGCTTGTAAACTTCACAATGATTACAGTAACTTCTATAGCTCTAGCCCTGCCCACTGACTGACTGAATGGTAAGGCAAGGCGTGTGTGTATATATAGGACTACTCACTGACTTGTGGGGATATGTAATTGGAAATGATTTAACTACAGCATTGGCATTAAGCTTTTACAGTTTATCTGATTCCCCTATGAATAAGTTAGACAGTTTGTGTGAGGTACCCTGCTGCTTCTCTAAATTACACAGCATGTCCCTCCGCACTGCAATCAAACATGAACTCAGCAGCGTGTGTATCACAGCACTGAGGGGTGAAGTATCAAAGGCTAAGCGTGTGTCATTAACCCTCCAGTGCGGTGTCACGCTCCTCTCCATCGCACATGGATGGAAAGGAGGCGTGCATTCAGTTGCGTTATCACTGCCCTACATTTTCGTAAGAGAGTCAGAGAAATGGCCTGTCTGACCTGAAAACCCACACCGTGTGTTTCCATTCACCTTAAAGCCAGGGGGGCATTTCTTCTCTACTGCACAAATGACCTTATTCGTTCGTCGCGAATCGTGTCTCCCTCACCGTATGTCTCTTTGTACGGCGGGACCGTGACATCCTGCAGCGTCTCCGTCCAGCCTTCCTCCTCCGCCTGACTCCGGGTGAGGGAGCCCGGGGGCCCGCTGCTCCCGCCCGCAGACCCGCCACCAGACCCCCCGCTGTGGCCACAATCCTTGTCCCCGCGTTTTGGATGGTGGTGGTGCTGATGGTGCTGCTGCTCCTGCTCGCCCGCCTCGGCTATGTAGTTGTCGGAGTCGGAGTCCCCCGAGGTGCTGTAGAAGGGATTGTCGCTGCTGTCATCCCCGGACTCGCCGAACACATCGTCGGATATCTGCAGGCTCTCGTACCGGGAGCGGGCCGCTTCCAGGAGAGACAGCGCCTTCCGCCCGCACTCGGCCATCTCCCTCAGCAGTGATGCTCCTTTCCCCCCACCCCGCTCCCCTTCTTCCTCTCTCTCTCTCTCTCTCTTTCTCAGTCTGTCACTACGTCTTTCCTGGCGTGCAGGTAGTCACGATCTGCCAAGATCTTGCAGGAACACGGATGTGTGTGCCTTCACCGTGACACACAGCACCTTACCGTGCACTAGGGAAGCTGCACATTTAAATCCACCTTCCTCTCCCGGCTCGGATGTAGAGCCTGGCGGCCAGACGACTGAGCAGCCGGGAAAAGCTGCGCTTCAAAGGTCCGGAAATAATTCCGCCCCTTGCTGTGCCGACAGGGCTGCGCACTGGGCAGTGCTCAGCATCCGGGTTGATAGAGCGGCGATCTACGCTCTCCACGGAGGAGCAGAAGGAGTAGTAGCCGTCTGCGTCCACATCACCTGACACTGAATCCCCCCAGCGTCGACCAATAAGATCACATTTCCTGATCCAAACCGAGAGGAGGACTTGCACTCATAACCCATGGCAATAATAATAATAATAATTAAAAAATAATATAATTATGTTATGAAAGTGGTCCAGTTTTTCCAGCATTTGACTACACAAATAAAAAGTAGAAAAAGAATGCATTAATGCCTGCTCGTTGTATGTATTAAGGAATATTGTGCATCATTTAATTCTTAGAAATACACCACGTACATATAGATGCATGCACTAAATACCCGTATAAATAATTGAATGATGAAATAATAAATTCCAGATAATGCATATGGCACAGATTTTCCATACAGCAAAACACTGCCAAAAGTGCCACCATCCATTAAAGATTTGTTGAATACTATTAGTAATTGAAAAAAAAGAACACTTAAGTAAATAATACAGACCATGTATTCAAATTAAAAGCTGTTGATTATTTCTGATATAAATGTTTAAACATCAAAATAATTAAAATGCATATTATAAATACGACTATGATTTTTTTTGCCTTAGATCAATTACATAAAAAATACAAAACAATAATAACATTACTTGATGACTACATTAAATAGTAAAAAAGTGTTATAATCCAATTGTCTTCAAAATAAACTACCCCTACATATTGCCCTCAATACCTACTGACGTCAAAAAGTGTCACAATCCAAAAAATATGTATTTTGTTAAAGAAGTATTTGTATATGTGATATTTGAAATTATGAAGAAATGATCTAGAATTACTTAAATGTTCAATAACTTTTTAAATACACAAATTCAATCATATTCAATAAATTTGAATATGCGTTTAGATGAGGCTCGACATACCTTTTGGCTATTACAACCTTTAAGCAAGTTTTAACGATTTTCAATAACCCCACATCTCTGTATTAAAAATGTGTTTATTGATCTGATGTCATTTTCTAATCTTAAATGTCTTCTTTTCATTAGCTGTAAAATATCCACCAGTATGTAACTGATCTATGTGCGGTGATTCACTTAGTGAATTGAGATTCTGAAATAATCAGTATTTACTTAATTGAAAGAGATTTCCTGAAGCCTCAAATTCTCACAAAAATAGTACAATACATATTTATTTTTACCAAAGAGTTTTTATATGATAATGTGGAAATTGAAACTGATGGGAAATAAACCTACAAGGACATTTAGTCTCAGATTAAAAATGATAGTTAATGGATTACATTGACTCAAAACATGTAATACTATATGTCACGTTTCACAAAACAGTAAATTATGAACTGTCCAAAACAAGGACCATAGAGCAATGGATTTATTAAAAGTTCAATTCCCCATTTGTCAGAGAGTCATTCACAGTCAACAGGCTTTAAACTTACAATCATCCCTTTTTATTCAGGATTTCTGCTGGCTGAAATGAGTGATCATCTTTCTGAGGAGGAGTGGCGAACACATTCAGGTAAACCTTGTGGACTGGAACAGCAGGGATAACACAGCTGGGGTTTCAAGAAGTCTGCAACTTTTGTCCAGTGGTGTGATCCCCCTGATCGCTTGAAGCTTGATGCGTCAATCTGCCAGTGAACCAAAATAAATACATGAATAAATAAATAAAAAAGGTTGTTGTGGGCGTAAAATGAAGAATTTCACATGAAACAGCTACAGAATAAAAGTAAAACTCAAACTTTACTATTAAAATGAGCTCGTGACTTATCCATGATGTACTTTGTTTTTATTCAGGCAGAGATGTTTTCATAAAGCTCAACTTTCTGTTGCTTACTGCATGTACCATCATTATCTCTAGTAATACTGGCAAATACAAAAAAAAATATGTTTGTGATTAAGATATGCTTTGAGAAATAAAGCAAAGAGCAGAGTTGACGTGCTCTCACCAGACACTGGTTCACTTAATCTAACAAACAGAGTCACTTCCTGTCCTATATTGGTTTCTGCAAGAACTATGCAGGTTTAATGAACTTGCAAAAACTGAAAGAACTCCTCACAGGTAGGTTTTAATAAAACTGACAGAAACTTTTACTTTTGATGTACCTGTACGTTAAATAGCAAGGGGTAGTTAATACAATACCCCTTGCTGTTTGCACTGGGTTCAAAGTGAAAGAAAGGTTTTACCCCCAGAAAACTTGCAAAGTCCGGTGGTTGGGTGCAGTCATTCATCCAGCGGCCCGTCGTGTTTTTGAGTTAAAAATTTTTAAAGTTCACAGGAGATTTGAAAGTATCACTTGATAATTATGTGTTATTGAAAGATCGAAAGGTTTATACCTGAACACCAACTATAAAGTCTAAAAAAATGCAAACATCTTAAAAAGACCTAGATAAATAAGCAATGCTTAGCCTGGTGGGGGCACAAGTAAAGCCAAGGTTGCCCACCAGGCTTATAATACACTGAGGGGAAACTGTGGACAGTCTTCAACATCACAGGGACAGGATGTGATCCCAGTTTTGTTCAGTGTTTTCATAATTCAATAAATCATTTCTAAAGAGATGACATTGTGGAGCTAACCCTCCCATTCCTTGATGGTCAAACATTTGATAGAAATTAATTAAGTTTTTTTTTTTTATGTTTTCTTCTTGGAACTGACATTCTTTACAGCTGATCACTGGACCTACCAGATTCCTGGAGCAGCTCAATCTCTATTGCCTCTGATAGCATTCCTCTTTCTTCTAATCGTTCCAGGAGTGACTTTAAAACTTGTTTCTGTCTCCTCTCTCGATCCTTTGCATTTCTGAGTTGTCGTTCCAGCTCCTCGATCCGTGTTTGAGCGTCAGATAGCTTTTTTTTTACTTGAGTAGGATCCAGAGCATAATGATGATCCTACAGAAGGAAAGATTTGTTGACTAAAGCAACACTTTTGCCGTAAATTGCTGTGAACTGTTTATGTTTTAAGAAAGAAACCGTTTTAAAACTCTGAATCATTTTGGTTTCCACTTCACATCTATGTTCTACTCTGCAAGTGAATCACATATAATCTAAATAAAGTATGTTGAATTTTGTAGATTTAAATGAAAAAAGTCTGAAAGCTTTTGCATGAGACTTTACTTACAGAAACTGCAGGCTTTGGAGGTTCTGAACATTTGGGCGCAGGGACGGGATCCTTGATTGGCTCCAATGCACGCCTTGATGTCTTCGTTGACCTGGTTTTAATGGGCCTCTTCAGATTTGAAAACAGAGATATATTAGTGAGAAAAAAAATAAAATAGGTGGCAACCCAGGTAAATCTGTAAGAAATCTGTATGTACTAACCCTCTTTAGATGGTTTGGAAAAGATGCAAAAACAGAAGGGATAACACCTTCCCTCAATCGAACAGTTTGACCAGTTCTGTCAAAATCAGCTTGAGTAAAGTGATCACTACAGAGCACGGTTTTATTAGATGGCTTGAAGTCCAGTCTTCTGAATGCTAAGATCCAGGCTTTTCTGAGTCCAGGGTCTTTGGGGAACCTTTAAAATAAACAAATTCGTGAGAGATTTACTTCTAATTAGGCCAATAATTTGGTGAGTGTGCATAAAGTTAACAACGTGAAAGTATGTTTTGCTTGGTAACAACAATCAAAGCATATACCGTTAATGTTTTTGATAGTTTAAATTACATTAACAACGGCAGATAAGATTGAAATACAACAAACGTCAACTCACTGGTGAAAAGTTATCCCTCGATGTTTACTTAGAATGGTTCGTCTGTTTTTACAGCCATAAGCCGAACAGGATACCGGCATTTCTGGATGTGGTCACGTTTACAATAAAAGCTGCTCTAATCGCCTGCTGCCAACGTTGACCTACCTAAGATGGCGGACACGAAGACGTACGTCTGAACATTAGCAAATACGGTATCTAACCGTATTTATCTATGGTCAGGCAATTTTTGTAGCACAGTAGAAGTACAGTTGTATTGCTACAATAAATCAAAAGTGAAGAAAATGTACTTATTATAAGTAAATACGGCAAACTCTCCGTAAAGCGACAGGACAACACTCCTCACCGCCTCAATGGCGTCTGAAGACCCCCCAACCTCTAGAGGGCGCGGTGGTGTCGCGGGAAGTGCCATGTTTGCGGAAGCTACGCTGTAGCAGCTAACCTGACAGTTTGTCATCTTTATCCGTGAATGTTGTGCTGAGCTGTCGTTTGAGATCCAAAATGAATTTACCGAAAGGACCAGATTCTCTGTGCTTCGATAAAGATGTTTTCATGAAGGTGAGAGTTTGTTAAACTCGCGTTATTTTAGAGGGCTATGGTTAGCACCTGCCAAGCAGTTTAGCATTAAACAAGACAAATGTCGATATTTGATGTTAACTGTTGATGTTTAAAGATTTATTTTTGATATTGTGTCCAAAAATGTATACACATGCATTCGCCTGCGGTTTTAATTTCCAGCATCTGCTTTATTACAACCAGTATGTCTTAAGTAAAGGACTAAATATTCATGTTCTCAGGATCTCTTATTTACTTTACCTTGCAGAAGTACCTACACACCTTTAACTTTTACACTTCGTCACTGAATTTTATTTGATAGTTTTAAACACAGTTGTGCAACATTGTTTACAACTAGAAATCTCACACGTGTGACGTTCATTTGGTGAATGCACAATCCTCATTGTGAATTTATAAAAGCAAAGCTGAATCTAATATAGAATCTAAGTCATAATTCGAAAATGTATGTATTATCCATGCAATTTAGCGAAGATGCTGCCGACACACCCCAAAAGACTTGCAGCTGTTATTACAGTAAAGATTGGCTCCACAGTTGACTAAAGGGGAATGAAGACAAATGGATGCCACACAATTTGTAAAAGAAAAACTTGTATCCATTTCTTTCTGATTCACAAGTGTGTGCTACTTACTTATAGTGTATTATATAAAATCCCACTGAAATACCATATAAGTTTGAGATTTTTGTATGAACAAAAGAAAACTTGGTTATTTTTTATGATTATCTCTGTGTGTTGGAACTGCCACTCACATTTTCTGCTGTTGCATCCAGGACGATTTTGACGTCGACCAATTTGTGGCCGAGTGTCGAAAGCAGGTCCAGCTGGAGGAGATGAGAGAAGACCTGGAGATGTACTACAAACTGCTGAAAACAGCCATGGTGGAGCTCATCAACAAGGATTATGCAGATTTTGTCAACCTCTCTACCAACCTGGTGAGTTGTTTTCACTGCATGTCCATCGTTCCACTGGCAGATGGAAAGAGATCGGTAGGACAGGCCAGTTTATATGAATGCATGCGTGACAACCACTGCTCATAATAACACCAAAAGTAATAAGTTACATTTTGGTGATGTCACAAAATTAACACAGCAACAGATCAAGGATCTTTTCAGTGCATTGATTTGCATTTTTATTGTGTTTTTTTTCTGGTTATTGTCATGCTTTTAATCAAATTTTCTTCCTTCAGAAGATTTTACTTGTTTTCTGTATGGCTGCAATAAAGCATTTAAATCTAATATGAGAACACAAACTTGGCTACCATAGCAAAATTTCCACATAGATTCTACCTTAGATATATATATATATATATATATATATATATATGGTAGAATCTATGTGTTTTTTTTAAACCATAAGTTTTAAAAAGCCTCCCTGAATTTAATGTAATATAGTAGTAAAGACTTATAAGTTGATTGAATTTTTTTTCCAAAAGTACACAAAACAAAAATAGTGTTAGAGTAAAAAGCATGACCTCATGTGGAATATATTGCTAATTTTGAAACAATAAAACAGTCACAGTAAATAATACAGATTGTCTTCATGCATAAACATGGCCATTAGGAAACTTTTAAACTCATTTGCATTCATTTTCAAAGACGGGGATGAAAATTTATTTGGACCTCTCTCTCTGCCCTCACTCATATCAATGTACACAGGCAATTTAACTTTCACAACCCGCTATATTCCCCAAACGATTTAAACAAAACCTTCAACTAGAGTTTTTTTTTATTATTATTATTATTTTTTACTTCCTTCCCAAAAATATTTTCATCAGCTCCGCATTTGACAGATCATATTTGTCATAACTCATAGTTCGTTTACATCAAAAATAATTATAATATATAATATGTCATTCAGCTATCGCTTAATAGCAAGCAGTTATATAAAGTGAGTCCGTTCATCTCTCATTGGGTATCCATATGCCAGAATGATTGAATCAAGATCAATTGTCTTGGATGTCTGCAATGATTTCGGGGATCCAGCAGATGTCGCTATTGAGCAATAAATGGTCAGTTTCCGTGTCGTTAGAATGTAAGAAACGCTCAGTGAAACGTCATCATCTGACATTGTCCAAGCGTGTCCGAATGAACACAGGCTTCATCTGTTCCCCTCATCTGTGATCAAAAATCTGTATTTGCCAGTAAAATGTTAAATTCACTGTGTTCTCAAGAACTTCCTACAGCATTGATGCATTACAAAGCGTTATGCTCATCAGAGGCAATTAAGTTTGGATACGAATTCTACAGAATGAGTATTTCTGTGTACAAGGCAATAAACTCACCTCAGATAGATTGGATGTATTATATGTGTTTCAAAGTAGATATTTCTTACTGTGAGTATTATTTCTCATCTCAGGTGGGAATGGACAAAGCCCTTAATCAGCTTTCGGTGCCACTGGGACAGTTACGAGAGGAGGTTATGGTATGAAGCCCTAAAAAAAAAAAAAAATCATAATAAGTTTTGATCTTTTCTTTGCTCTGTATTTTCATACCAATTCAAAATATGTTGTTGTTGTTTTTGTTTTTTTCTGGCAGAGTCTGCGTTCCTGTGTGAGTGAGGTGATACAGGCCATCGATAACCAACTGTCCAAACAGGAAGACCTGCAGAAAAAAAAGGTTTGGAACTTTTTCCCCAATATCTGATCTTTATCTGTAATGTAATACAGTCACCTGCTGTCTGCGGCAAACTGGGCGAATTCAGTTAGAAAAAAACTGAATTCTACTTCTCTACTGTTTAATTAGACAACAAAGTGGAGCGTCTCCGCTTTGTGAGGTGACCCGTCTTTGTTATTGCCCCTCAGGTGTGCGTGCTCAGGCTGATTCAGGTGGTCCGCTCGGTGGAGAAGATTGAGAAGATCCTCCACTCGCAGAGCTCGAAGGACTCCAGTTCTCTGGAAATCAGCAGGTGGGAAACAGAACAGACTCTCCATTTGAACTTTTTTTTTTTTTTTTAATTGATGAACAAAAGATGGTTCACACTATACAAACGGCAGATGCCGTATAAAACTATACAAAGCTTCTATTACAGAAATAATATTGATTCAGTATTAATTTCCTACTGACTTTGCGGAATGCAAATACATGTTGGAGGTTAATATTTGCTCAGCTTGGTTATATGTTTATGTCCTCATGAGTGATTGTGTGTCTGTGTGTGTATGCATGAACAGCCCTTTGTTAGCGGGCCAGATCCTGGAGCGGATTGCAACAGAATTCAACCAGCTTCAGTTTCACGCTGTGCAAAGCAAAGGCATGCCCCTGCTCGACAAAGTCAGACCTGTAAGTGTCGAACGGTTCGCCGCAGACGATTGATAAACGAATAGCTTCTCTCCCACTTGATTGAATGACTTGATTCTCTTTTTATCTGTCCTGATTGCCCAGAAAAGCCTTGTTGTGTCTGTGTTGTGCTTTTTCATTGAAGTCATATATAAAAAGACGAAGCAGTGGCAGCGTCTGTTTTTGACGCAGTTTGTTGTGTTCTGGCAGCGCATTGCGGGGATCACCTCCATGCTGCAGCAGTCGCTGGAGGGCCTGTTGATCGAGGGTCTGCAGACGTCCAACGTGGACATGGTGCGCCACTGCCTGAGGACGTACGCCACCATAGACAAAACCCGAGACGCAGAAGCGTTGGTGGGACAAGTGCTGGTCAAACCATACATGGACCAGGTACGCATCTTTGATGTTTTTTTTTTTTTGCTAGTTTTTTTTGTTTGTTTGTTTTGGGGGGGGGGGCGGGGGGGGACTTCAGATGGGGTTTTGTAAAATTTTAGCTGGGCCACTTTTCTTCTTAACTAGGCCGTACGAGGAAAACATATTTTAGTTTTTGGGGGGGAAATCTTAACAGGTGTTAAACTTGCCGTGTTGATTTTTAATCCACTATTAGACTAAATGTGACCTTAGCTTAATTTTATATTCTACACGGGAGCAGGCTGCATGATGCAAATGAAAAAAAAGAAAGATTTTAGCAAAATCCTGCATATTTTGCTTGTTGGCGCTAAAGATTGCGTGTCTTCTTCTCTTTCCAGGTTATAGTAGAAGAAGTTGTGAAGTCCAGTCCGAGCGGTCTTCAGCTGATGTTCTCCAGACTGTTGGACTTTGTTCCTCACCACTGCAGACTGCTCCGAGAGGTGACTGGAGGAGCTATATCCAGGTATTATTAAAATTAGAATAAATTCAACATGAAGTCATTCTTTTTGTATTTTTTTAATACAAAATTAGGTTAGCTAGATGCTGTGCATCTTCTATTTTTTTTTTTTCTACAATCTAAAAAATACCACATACTCTTAATAATAACAACAACTTGGTAAACCAGTGAAAACGGCTTTAATTTGTCCTTTTCCCCCCTCAGTGACAAGGCTGACACCGTGCCAGGTTATGATTTTCTGGTGAACTCTGTGTGGCCGGAGATGATCAAAGGAGTAGAGGAAAGGTTGGCTTACATCTTCAACCCTGGAAACCCAGAGATATTCTACGAGGTACGCAAATGTTTCTGGCACGTTGCTCAAATCGCTCTTTAGCAGAAGTTTGCCATATTCTATGAACTTCAAGGTTTGATCTGCGCTTCTTCTCCCGTGTTTTAGCGCTACAGCGTTAGCATGGACTTCGTCCGGCGTTTCGAGCAACAGTGCAGTTCTCAGGCCAGTGTGAAGAGACTGAGAGTTCATCCGTCGTACACCAGCTTCAACAACAAATGGAACCTGCCTGTCTACTTCCAGCTTCGGTAAATATGCCCCCTAATTTGTTTAACGTTTTATTAATCCTGGATATCTGTTACTGAATACACAACGCACTCACACACACCTAGAGTCGGGCTGTAAATCCAGGCTTTGTACAGCGCCGAGTGAAAATAAACTCACTCACTTTCAAACAAAGCTTAAAAAAAAAAAAAAAATGCATTTTTGTCTAAAATGAGTTTTTAGCATCCTGAAGGTGAATGTCAGACGGTAACGAAGCAAACATTTTAAGGCTTTCTGTGGAAATGCTGCATCATGAAAGGAGAAATGTCTTGCTGTAGCACTTTTTCATCTCCTTAAAACACAAATAAATCGTCACCTAAAATGTAATATCTTGAAGATGTGTACGGAGGTAACTTGATCTTGTATTATTTAACCCATTGAGTGAATCAGATCAATGAATAAGCTTCAGTCCGCCTCCTCCAGTTACACTGAGAACAAACATCTCTAAGTTGCTTTTCAGGCTCCCAAATCCTTGATCACAAGAACGATGGAAAATCCTGGTTTCCTCTGATTTTGACAAGAAATTCAGTGAAAGTGTCTCTGCACTTTTAGTTTTCTCCAAATGTGCTGTGCATGTAAAAATAAACATCAACCGCATGGTTTTCACAATATAAGGATTTCATGTCAGTCGATGTCAGTATGTTTTGGATTAGCTTTTGTTTTAAGTGCAGCCAAAGTAAAGGGGGCACACCACACTTTTTAAAAAGTTGTTTGTAATTTGTGGTTGTAACGCGATCGAATGTGGAAAAGTGACATGAAACCTGGAAAGTTTGTTCGTTTTACTTTGTTGTATCGACCCCAAAAACTAAGAAGATGGACTCATTGCTTATTAGATTACATTTTTTAAAACTGAAATTATTGATTTCAGGGATTTCTTTTCAATTCTTACTAAACCGATGATCATTTTTGAGGGGAATGCATTTTTGCAGAGAGGAGTGCATGTGAAAGTCAGAGTTTAGGTCCAAGTGAAAATTCTGCTAAGTGTGTAATTTGTTAAATTGACGTCTTTTTGCTTTTTCGGGCCCAGAGAGACAGACTGAGATTAAAATAACGGCCTGTCAGCGTTCTCTGTCGATAAAGACAACTTGGCAGGCGCTCACCACACGAACAAAACCCGCTTTTACCAGAATCTGGGAAACGACTTCTGGCCGATGGTCTCAAAGAGACGAGTGACTCATAACAAAATGTCAATTGAGAATGTGTGTCAGCACATTACTGAACGTTGCTCACCGCTATGACGGTAGATCCTGGCTGCTGGTGAGGTTGGGGAAAAAGTACAGAAGTCCTCCCGCCGCCCACTCTTTCTCCCCCACACAGAAACACACAATAAAACACACAATGTGCAGGTCCATCTCTGCACGTCAGAGCAAAGATCAGGCCGCCTGTCCACATTTCACAACCCAAACCCTCCGCGGCTAAGCTTTTCCGGGAAGTCAAAAAATTTCCACGCACGTGGTGTTGAGCGTTTTCGAAGCCGTGCTGGCGCAAACGTTGAGCTCATAACATTTTGTCCTTCCGTTTTGAATATTTTCCTCCATTTTTCAGGTACAAAGAGATTGCCGGGCGCCTGGAGAACACCATAGGAGACGGATTAGAAGCAGCGCCAGGTGGGGAGTTTATTCCCAAACGTCGGTATTTGCCGCACACGTTTCCCCACAACGCCCCTATGTTTCTGCTCCTTTCCAGCTGGCAGCTCGTTCCACCTGCAGGTGTCTGAGGTGTTGTGGTCCTGCTTGGTGAGGTGCTGGTCGGACAAGGTCTACCTGTCGCCTTTGGCTCATCGCTTCTGGAAGCTGACTCTGCAGCTGTACTCGCGATATGCCAAGTTTCTGGATGAGGTAAAAGCCAAATGCGGAAATGAAAGAGGAGCGAGAAGAGCAACCCTGTCCAGGCTTTACCTAACCGAGCCAATCCACGCAGGCGCTGACTAAAACCCCGGCCATCGAGACGCCGAAGGAGCCGACCAGACCCCTGCCGAGCTCGGCCTCTTCCACGTCCAGCCGAACGTCCCTGGACGAAGGCGGCAGCGAGGGCGGCGGCCCGGCAGCTCTGTCCACCAAACAGCTGGTTTTCATCGCAGCTGACGTTCAGAAGCTGCAGGAGAAGGTGTGTGTGCACCCGGTCTGAAGACAGAACCACACAGAAGAAGCACTGAGATGTTGCCTCCATTACACATCATCTGGTTGTGGTGTTTGCTTTCCCTTTGTTGGTATTCCAGTCTGTTTTGTAAGATTACAACCCCAAACTTCAGTATAGTTTTTTTTTTTGTTTTCTGTCTTCTTTCGTTTAGATCCCAGAGTTCTCAGAGATGGTCAGACAGCGATTAGATGCTATCGGGATCAAAAACTTTGCAGTTGTAGAAGGTAAGCACACTGGCAGCAGGTTTTTTTTTTTATTTATTTATTTTCTTGTCAGATTACGACGGAAAGGTAAAAAAACAATCAGAATATTTTTTCACTGTTCTTTTTATATTTCTTTAACATTGAGCAGTTATGAAAAACTTAGGATGTTTACACTCCTGGAATGTAATTAAACATCAAATCTCACATGTTTTGTTTCTTGTTTTTGTGGACATTTTAAGTTGCGCTCTTTCCAGTTGATTCTTTTATGAAACGAGGCCAATTATGATACCAGTCAAATAAATCTTTAATCTATTTATAAGATACATGAGCAAAAACTAAGAAAGATTACTTGTCAACGCTTATATGAAATGACTCACTGCATGTGGGGAAAAAGAAATGCATGGGTCACATCTTAAATAGCACACAGTCAGAGAAAAACAGCACATTTCCCAAGAAATGTTAAAAATGCTCCCTTTCAAAACTGGAAAATTAGTTACAAAAACGCGGAAACTATAAATAAATAAATAAAACATGCAGGAGTCGATGATGACGTTCGTTCTCTATAAATTCTTTCACTGCCGCTTCCTGGACTCTCACAAGCGTTCTGTCTGACAGATGCCCTCGCAGACTCCAGGGTTCGCCTGTCCAGCAGCATCCCGTCTCTGAACACCAGGATGACGCAGCATCTGACCGAACGCTCCTGCCGCTTCCTGAAGAGCGCCTCTGAGGTCCCGCGACTCTACCGCAGGACCAATAAAGTAGGTGGATCTTTCCCCCTGCCCCACATATTATCAGCTCACACTTGTAATCTCTTCGAATATTTTGCTTTTTTTGTTCCCAACGACTCTTTCCGTGTGAAGGACCTACCAGTTCGAGCATCGGCATACATGGACAACGCTTTACAGCCATTACACCAGCTGCTAGCAGACTCCACAGGGCTGGTCAATCCCCAAACGGCACAGGAATGGCTCCGGGTTACACTGTCTGACTGCACACAGAAGTAAGTCTCAAATATACATTTGTGAAACTAAAATAACCCAAAGAGGTTGTGATGCTACTTGAAAGAAGATCCTGTGCAATGAATTTGGTCTTTAAAAAAAAACAAAAAACTCTTCTTCTCTTTTTTCAGGTACTACGAGACCATCTCAGAAGTGCTGAGCTCGGTGAAAAAGATGGAAGACAGTCTGAAGCGTTTAAAGCAAGCCAGAAAAGGTGCAAGCGCCGCTGTCGCAACAGGAACCAACGGTGGGCCGACGGACGACAGCAAGATCCGTCTTCAGCTGGCGTTGGATGTGGAATATCTGGGCGAACAGGTACGTGTCGCTTTAATACACAAACACACACGATCAGAGCTCAAAGCGCCTAGTGAAGTAGCAGGCGTTTTAGTTTTACGTGTCATTTCTCTGTTTGCTTTTGTCTCAGATTCAGAAAATGGGCCTCCGGCCCAGTGACATCTCCATGTTCTCCACCCTGATGGAGCTCGTGAAAGAAGCCCGGGACCTCGCCGAACAGAACCAGTAGACCGTCCGCTCCGAAGCCAACGGGGATTTCTCTGCACACCTTCAGATCTTTCTAAGAAATGAAAGTTTCGTCCGCGATGACACGAGTACGAAAGAGAGAACTGACTATGAAATCATCTTCCGAATCACTGAGCCGTCGCGGTGCAACAAACGACCTGGCTCCATGTGTTACTATGGGATCATATGCTACTGTGTAGCGTATCCTCGCTGTAAAAACTGCTTTGTTGTTCACCTCTTGGGGTTTGAATGTTTCTAATAGATCCAGATTTTATTTTCAAAGGGTAAACTCAGTAACAGCATGTTTATTTAATTTTTTAAATGCCTCACAGATAAAAAATGGTGTTAATGTGGAATATGTTCAAACTAAGGTTTCAGAATCCAACTTAATAACTTGGGAATAAAGAAAAAAGGCTTTATATCATCTGTGTCTTTATTTACAGATGATTTGGTAGCTACAAGTGATCCTGAACAGGTTGTTTATTTCCTTTGTGTGTTTTTTTTTATTATTTCTAAAGATCTATTAAAAAGGGTAACTCTGGGAAAAATTGTTTTGTCTCATTTAATAAAGCGATAAGATTAGGTTAATTTACAGAACCATTCTAACGTTTTTTCAGCCCTTTTACCGAAATTGTCAGGAAAATATTTAGATTTTTTTAAAGATTCATTAACAGTTTTTCTGGTAATTTGGTCACTCTTTGGATCATAATTCCTGATCCAGTTGTTTTCAGTTTTCTGGCAGGAACCACAAGATATTCATTTAAAAAAAAAAAAAAAATCTAAATTTTAAGGTGTTCATGAGGCGATGCACCCGACCGAAGCCTCCATTGTAACTGAAAGAGAATCAAGCCCACAGCACCATACATCCTCTACAATGCTTAACAGTGGGAATGCAGCATTTTTACACCAGACCCTCACAGAGTATTTTACAGAAAAGCTCAATTTTGTCTCAGCTGATCAAATCATTTGCATTTAAATGGTAGGAGTGGAAAATACCTAACATCATACCTGACTGTTTGGTGTCTCGTTTTTAAGCTCTGCTTTTGTTTTGCTTGCTCCTTTATCACTGCATTGTTGATTAAAATAAAATTTAACTTGGGTCCTTCGGTAGGAAGTTGAGACGAGCAGCATCCACACATAACCCATTCTTCTGGAATGTTTTATTTATACAATCACAGGCAAACAAAAATAAACTCTTAATTACAATATTATAAGAAGTTATTAATTTCAAATAGACTACTTTACCAAGCCTACTGAAATGTTTTGTGGAGAACATCATGAAAATATTACAAAAAAAAAAAGGATGGGAAGTTTTAAACTAGTTGTCGGTAAAGAAGTCTATCCATAAATACTACAACGAGACCTCCAGTGATTCCAGTAACTTTCTGTGTGCTGACCTTGAGTAACCATAACACTGTTTTAATGCTGAAAGAGACAAAGCCGTAGCTTCATCTCTCGTCTATGCTGTCTGGTAATTTCTTTCAGACACAGCAGCACTTTGACGGTCCGGTCATCTTCTGTTCAGTATCAAACATCTTTAGAGGGTAGGGTTGGTGATCTTTCCCAGCAGCAGGATCGATTCGTAATGCTCCTCTATAACGGAGAAAAAGAACGGTCTGTTGATGGACAGCTTCAGAGCGACGCCTGCTTCTGTAGGCCCGGCCTGAGGTTCTGCAGCTTCTCCTGACATCTCAAACATCACGTTGTTCATGGCCTGACAGAAAAAAAACAAAAACACAGAGCTATTAATGACACAAACTGTGAGCGTTTTATTTTTTTTATTTTTATTTTTTTTACATGACCACAAGATCAGTTCATCTGGTTTACCTTGTCTACGGAGAAAGGGCTGGTGTTGCTGAGGCGGCTGAACTCGGCCTGGGAGCCCAAGAGCGTGGACCCCAGAGAGGTGTTCATGGTGGACAGCAGGTCATGGATGTCAATCACAGAGGACAGGGAGAACTTAGGGAGGGACAGCTCCAACAAACTGAGAACCAAAAAAAGGAAAAAATTGAAATTTCTATTACCAAAATGGGAATCGTCTCATTCTTTCTCTGTCGTCCAGACAACTGAGGCTAGTAAAACTGTATGATGGCAGTAAAAATGTTATAATGAAATATTTTCTGAACTTGAATGCCCAAGTTCAGTTTCCAATGTGGCTGTTACTCATACAAAAAAGTTACTTTTAATGTTAGAAACTATTTAGTTGTGTTTGTGATGGTTGGTTTGTCATTAAACAAAGAAACTGAACAACCTCAGCTTATATTCGTAGTGTTTAAATGCATAAAATAGGAAGAAATAATTATCTTTCTACATAGTAGCTAGCCACAACATGTGTAGTGCCTATAGTGAGTTATCATTGGTCACACGACAAGCTCCTGCAGCCTGAGCCACCAGTCCTCCTATACCAGAAAGTCCCACTTATTTTAGACTTGCTACAAATCCTCTAACTTCTGTACTCAGAAGTTTGAAGATTTTTGTTTTTCCTAATGCAACAAGAAAGTCGCCTGAAATCGAAATTTCACCCGAGGGCGTCAGATGTTGACAAGCAGCGTTCGGTTTGATATGTGATGTGACCTCCATGCATGAAACTTTGCAAAACTATTCATGAGCGCTTGTGGCAGTTTGTTTTTTTCTTAAACCAGCGGCAGACAATGTTGTGCAACCTCTGTTTCTGAACATTTTCCTTTGGTGCTCGAATGCATGAAAGAGAAACAAATATTGCTATTTTGCATTTGTGTTAAAACACCACAACAACTAGCAAATTCACTTGATTTTCCAATTTTTAGCTAGAATACACTCAATTCGCGTGAACCCGAGACAAATATCTTCACAGCCTCTGGCTGAACAGTACAGCTGATCTCTGGTTGAACTGGATACAAACTCTCAGTTGTGTTAATAAGGAGTTTTAGTAAGCTCTGCATGTTTACGACAAACTGCACCATTACATATTGTCATTACTTTGTTATTGGAAATGGAAAAAAAAAAAAAAAACTGGTTAAAATACAATATTTGTTTACATTTATATTCCAACTGTCTTGAACTGCTGATGCGTGCGACAAAAATATTTTCAGTCCGTCCGCTTGACTCTGAAGGGATTAATTAATAACTCTCTTTACAAAAACCTCGTCTCACCCTTCCCGGAGGTTCTTGTGCCAGCCGCCCATGAAGCTGGCGAGCAGTTTGTTCTCTACGTGACCGAGCGTTGTTCCTTCGTGAGGTAGCATGAGCAACATGTGGCTCTGTTTACTGAGAGGCAGCTTCACAACAGTGCACCTATTCACCTTCAATAAAACACACAGCGGAGGAGTCAAAATCTCTTCTCAATCTGATGAACTGTTGGGCCATGAATGTAAGGAACAAAAGAAAATAGAATAGGAGAAAGCTGTACCTTGTCATTCAGGTAGTGGTAGTTATAAGTGCGCGTCATGGTTGAAGTCGTTACTTTTGTCGTTTCGTCCACATGAAACTCTTCCATGGAGATCTTATCGGGTTGGAAAGCTGCCATCCAGTTGCCTAAACAGACACAAGCAGAGAGCAAAAGTCAGGTTTTATCCTCCAGTTGTTCCTGTGATTGAAATGGAAAGGCAGAGCTCATGCCTTTGAAACTGAAGGATGAGATGAAGAGAAAGTTGCTGCTTGGGTTCAGGCCTTTGAAGACATTCGTCAATTTCCCGTCGGACGTTTTCTCCACAAAGCTGTTCACCAGTGTTTCCGCCTCCTCGTGCTTGGAGAAGTCCACGCCTCGGATAAACGATTTGTCGGAGAAGTCTTGTGTTCCCTGAATAAAGTCTCTCGATAGCTGAGCGTCGCTCCGTGCGAAGGCCCAGACCCGAGTGGTGATTTCATCTCCAGACCCATCGTCCACCAGAGAGTTAATGTCTTGCAGTGTACTGAGGATCTTATGTCCGTCTACTAAAGACACACAGTCCTCTCTGTCGGTGCCGCTACTGAGGCCTAGAAACTCCTAGAACAAAAACAAAAGATTGATAATGAGCAAAGGATGAACATTTATGATGGCAAGGTCAGTAAGTTGTGCTTTCCAAAAATAAAATCAAAGTAGAGCTCAAAAACTACCAATAAAAAGCAAATCGAAGGCATGCACCTGAAACGAGCGTGCCGTCTTCTTAGAAGCTCCGAGGTAGAAGGCAACAAGTGACCCATAAGTGTTGACCGGAGAGAAGACGGTGTTGTTCTGCTTTCTGCTGAAGGCATGGTACATCCTCAGACCCAGAGGGTTCAGCAGGCCAGCCAGGACTGCCATCCTCTTTGTCATGTTCTGCGTCTGTGCATCCAGGCTTGACAAGTCCCTGCTGTCGGGGGTCAAAACCTCAACATCGAGGGCCTCCACGGCGACGGTTTCGAGAGGCTTCACGGCGGAGCCTTGCAGAGTCTCACAGCTGACATTGTCGACGGCAAAAAGGTGGAAGGGGTGAATGTAGACGCGGTTGGCTTGGCTTCCGGAGATCCAGCAACACGCCAGGGCCGCTAGAAGAAGTGGATGTAGCTTCTGCATTTTGTCTTCTGTTGCTAAGACGGTTCTCTCTCTGTGGGTGAACACAGATGCATTATTCAGTAATAAAAGTAACTCACTGTTTTATTTCATGAACCACCGTCTCTGCCCCTCAGAACATTGGGGTTTGAGGTTATCTCTCCCGGTTACAGGGTCATGGAAACAGCTTTCATCACTAATCTGGTTGCATCTGGTTTTGGTTCTCTGAGAGGTCAGCTGGCAAAGGAGGCTCACTGATCGCAGGCAGAGATAATACACACAGGAGAGGATTGGGGGAAATCCACAGTAGATTCAACAATTCAATCACGAGCTTAAAGGGACAAAGTTAATAAGACACAAATGTTTTTAGTAAATTAGTAAATGTTCAAACTGCCCAGTAACAAATTTGAATGTGTGGACTGATGGACTCTTGTGGGATTTAAGCAAACATATGGTCTGTTATGCAGCACAGACCACGGCCTTGGTTTCTGATCAATACGACTGGCGACTAAATGTTTGTTTATTATTGAGAAAACTCCTGAGCTGCAACGACTTCTGTCAAAAATAATGACAGATAATCTTTATCGTCTCTCCCAAAGGTGACAGAAGTTTTCTTTTAACAGGAAACAGACTGCACAACTTTAGCAGCTCTTTAAAATGTGGTTCTCAGTGTTTGTTTTGAACTGAACCATCAAACGAAACTCGGTTACCAAGCTGACATTTGCAAATGCAAAGATTCTCTGTAATTTTTCAGCTTTCTAATGCAGTTTTTAGTTAATCTCAAAAAGACAAAACTGACTCTTACCTTGTGTGTCCGCAGTGACTGAGTGAGGTTCAGAATGAGGATCCCAGATCTCTGCTGCTTTATTTAAGTCCAGCTGGTCAGCAGCGGTGGTTACACATTAACCAAAGATAAACTGAGTCAGGGGCTTTACTGTCATGAGTCACAGTTCGCCTTGTGCTGATGAACAACTGATATAGATTAAAGTTTGTTTTGACAGAAAGGGGAAAAAAAAGAAGAAAAGCTTAACTTCCATAGAAGTACATCAGGAAGTTTAAGAACCTCTGAACTTGTGTGTATTTTTTTTTATTTTTTTGTAATATTGTCTGGCTGAAAAATTGCAGAATATTGGGAATGTTTAGGTCCGGAAGGATTGTGGTAATTTTCCTCAGCATAGGGGTCAAGCAAACAACGAGTCTACAAGTCACACCAACGTCAAAGAGTTGACCAAACAATGACCAAAAGTGAAAACAAACCAGATTTTTTTATACGTGACCATGTTTTTTCCAATATGAAAAGTAATGAGTGAGGTTCTGATGAATCAGTGTTTCTTTTCTGGTTAATACTTTTTCACACCTCTGCATCTACCCTGAACTTATTAGAAGTTTGCACCTCAGAAAACAGATCCTTTATTTTATAGAGAAACTCACTGAAATTTGGTTCCCTCATGGGAGGACATCCAAATTATTAGCATAACTTAAAAGTTGGCAAGATTTGTAAAATAATTTCCTTTTATTGCATATTTTTAACAGTTTTTCACACTTTTGTCTTTACTTTAATTAGGATGTTGTAATTTTTAAATTCTCAAGAATCCCTCTCCTGAGGGAACCAAATTTCAGTGAGTGCCAAGGTGATGCAGACAAACAACAGTCCTGGGAAAAAAGCTAATAGTCATGTGTTCCACTTTGTACTTTGTTATGCAATGTTAAGCTGTATTACGCTATTAGAGTCATCATCTCCGGTGTTTAGGTGGAAAACCTGCACCTGATTCAACAAGGACAGTTTTATTTCCTCATCCTGTCTGCTGTTTTACAGCTCTTCTTTAATCTTCTGTAAATATTCTGACTGCTATAATGAGTACAGGTACCACAAAAAGAAATTTATTAAGGAAAATGAAGAATAGCATGATTTTTTTTAACTTCCTCTGAAGCTGAAAACATGGTGTTGAAGTTTTATTAACGAATTAAGTGCTTAGGTGAGATATTACTGCTGAATTATTCTAGTCTGTCTTCATTTTAATTTGTAATTTAACTTATTTATGACATTGTCTCTAAGAGACAGTCAGATAACCTCCTCGTCCTAAGGAGTTTGTGAAATGGTCGTATTTATATTTATGTTTTTACACTGAAATTTGTAGAACCTTGACAAGTGTAATTATTAGATTTTAAAGAGTAGAAATGGAAAAAAAAAAACGCGATTCTTGAGAATTTAAAATAACATCCCAATTAAAGTAAAGACAAAAGTGTGAAAAACCGTTAAAAATATGCAATAAAAGAAAATTATTTTACAAATCTTGCCAACTTTTAAGTTATGCTAATAATTTGGATGATGTTAACTTTACTGGATATATCTCTTAGTACATTTTCAGTTTTGATCTCAAACACTACATGCGCTTTAGGATCTATCCAATCTATCCATCATTCATCTAAAACACAAAATAAATGTGTTATTATGAGACTGTATGTCTCATAATAACAGATAATAAAGTAATGTATTACTTTATTATCGGTCTGTTTTTAAGGTTTACAGACCCCACGTGAAATCCTAAACACGTCCTGAAGCATCGGGTGAACCATCATCATTTATTATATTTAATCAACTGTGTGCTTCTCATACGTATATGTTAGTGGGTGATATTTTACTCCAACATTTGGGGACATCAGAAGCTTTATGGGTGCAGTAATCAGTCAGTTGTTGAGCATAAAAGCAGCAGAGATCAGGAGATGAAGCAGATTGAGAGTTGGGGAAACAGGTTCACCATGAGAGCTCTCGTGTTTCTTTGCGTTGTGCTCATCACACAAGGAGTGCAAGGTACGATTCTGTTAAACTTCTTATTTTATTATGTTTTTTTCACTCTTAGAACATCAGTTTATAAGCACTATCTAGTGTAAATCCAAACAATATTTAAAATTTTAGATTATCACCCCATCCTCGACTAACACAATGTGTTTTAAAATCCTTCAGGTTGGACGACTCCGCCAGCATATTACAATACAGACGGTAATTGAGCACCATTTAATGTCAATCCAAACATCATATTTTCAGATGATTACTTTTACCTCAACTAATGCAGCATTTCTTAAGATCTTCCAGCTTGGATAACTGACCAGATGGATTATCCAGCAGCAGAGGACTGAACATTACTTAGTTTGAAAATATTCTCATACTGCAGGTTCATGAACTGGTGGTTTCATTCCTTTTATTTTCACTGTCAATCCACTGTTATCACAACAACAGGGGCACTTTTTACAGCCTCAACCATCCAAATGAAAATCCAAACAAAGTACACCTGCATGGTACATCAGACCCGGCCATCAGGTTATTCGTTTGGAGTTGTTTATAAAGACATATGTTGCCATTTTAACAATAATTGTTTTCTGTTCACTTGTAGATTATTCTTCCTGCAAAAACAAATGTGGTGGCTATGCTTTGTACTGTGCTTGCATTGACGATTGTGAATACTACGGGAGTTGCTGCTACGATTACTCAAGTAAGCAGTGATGCAATGCAACAAAATGCACTTGTGTGGGGTGTTCAACCTCGCAGAAATGTCTTTGTTTCACCTAACAGACAAAAATATGATTTTATGAGCAAATGATTGTATTTTAAAGGCTCAAGTGAAAAAAATGTGATTCACAACATGATTACAAAGTGACAAATTTTAAGTAGAGCAAACACCCTGACATACCTTCCTTCGGGAAGGTACGTCAGGGTGAAGGAGCGTAGAAAACATATGCTCGCTTTCCCCCCAATTTTTAACATGATTCAAGGCAGTTAGTTGTAATTAAAATATATTCTTAAATACTTCTTGGTTGAAGTAGCATTCACATTTTAAATTCTAAATCATCAGAATGCAGCACAAATGTTTATTGCTGTCATTAAGAGGATTTATTAATTGAGAGGATTCTCTGTTGTTTGTGTGACAACAGATAAGCGTGCAGCAGTTTCTGCATCTCTCTGTTCTGACAGCTTTGTGGCTACATGTATAAAAAAGATGCTGCACAACAGGAGTGAACAACTGTGACCCTTACTTCTGACGTCCTTACATCTCGTTTCAGCTTATTGTTCAACAACAACCGAACAACCAGAAACCACCACTGATCCAGGACTCACCACCACAGGTCTGACAAGTTACTTAATGTCCTACTGGTGTTTTATTAAAGTAACAGCTGGATGGGCAGTTGTTGGATGAGAAATTGTCTGTCTGATTCCAGCTTCTGCCGTCCCACTGTGTGGTGTTCTTGTACCAGATTACTCCATAATCCTAATTTGTGACTTTGTGTTAATTCTAAAAGCCTTTTATGTAAAGACAAAACAATCTCTGTATAGATTATCTCTTTCATACAGTGTTTATGATATGAAGTGACAGTTTTGTCTTTTTTGATTAGTGAGGAGTTTATCCAAACCTTAGTTTGAACATTTCTCTCTCAGATCAACCTTCTTGTCGAGACAACTGTTGGTGGGACCTGGGAAGCTGCTCCTGTGACTATTCCTGTCAGTGGAATGGAAACTGCTGCGATGACTACTACTGTGAGTGCAACCTCAATACTTTGTCAGATGATAGTGCTCATAAAAGCTTGTCATAAACACTGCTGCAAAAAGTTTGTGCATTTCTTCTTTCTCTTGCAGCATACTGTGGATACCTCACCACAACCACCTATCCCGAGCCCACTTCATGTAAGACTGCTGCCAACCTCATTATATAATCGCTCAATTACATCATTAGAGCCTTTAACAGAAGAAAATTAATACATTTGTTTCAATTTTTTAAAAGATTACAACAAATGAACATGGCAAAGATTAGCAAAGCACGCATCTGCTGCTCTTTTTAAAAGTATTTATACCCCTTGAACGATTTGTGTAAAAGGTTGAAGACGTGAATATTTTTGTACGATAACGCATCCACCGAAGGTTGGAAGAAACTTGCAGATACAACATTTGTGAATTACTTGCTTACTTCCTCTCTGACCTGTTCAACAGCTCAACCTTCTTGTCGGTACAACTGTGGACTGCACATGGGAAGCTGCTCCTGCTCCAGTTCCTGTCAGTGGAATGGAAACTGCTGCGATGACTACTACTGTGAGTGCAACCTCAATACTTTGTCAGATGATAGTGCTCATAAAAGTATAAACACTGCTACAAAAAGTTTGTGCAATTTTTTTCTTTCTCTTGCAGCATACTGTGGATACCTCTATACCACCATCTATCCCACCACATGTAAGACAGCATCATCAGAGCCTTTAACAAAATTTAACAGATTTATTTAAGATTACAATGAATGGACAAGACAAAAACAAGCTAAACATATTTCGTTTGAAAAGTATTTATACCCCTTTAACTTTTCTTTACATTTTGTCACATTACAACTGCAAACTTGGATGTATTTTATTTCAATTGCATAGCATAGAAAAAGACAAAGTTGTGGATGACTGTTGGAAGAGCCTTGCAGATACAACATTTGTGGATTACTTGCCTACTTTCTCTTTTACCTGTTCAACAGCTCAACCTTCTTGTCGGTACAACTGTGGATGGCACATGGGAAGCTGCTCCTGCTACAGTTCCTGTGAGTGGAATGGAAACTGCTGCCATGACTACTACTGTGAGTGTAACCTTAATAAATTGTTAGTTGATAGTGCTCATAAAAGCTTGTTATAAACACTGCTGCAAAAAGTTTGTGCATTTTTTTTTTCTTTTTCTTGCAGCATACTGTGGATCCTCCAACACAACCACCTATCCCACCACATGTAAGACAACATCATCAGAGGCTTTAATAGAAGAAAATAAATACATTTGTTTCAATATTGTAAAGATTACAGCAAATAAACATGACAAAGATTAGCAAACAAACACCTCTACTGTTCCTTTAAAAAGTATTTATACCCCTTGAACTTTTTCACCATTTGTCAGATAATAACTGCAAACGTGGATGCATTTTCCCCCATTGCTAAAGACAAAGTTGAGGATAACTGTCTACTTTTCCATTGATTATTGAAATATCTTAACCCTCCTTTGTGTGGCAGCTCAACAGTCATGTGAAAACTACTGTGGCAGCTACCTGGGAAGCTGCTCCTGCCAATACTCATGTCAGTGGAATGGAAACTGCTGCCATGACTACTACTGTAAGCACAAATTTGCCAACATCACCTGGATCTGCATCCATATTTAGACATGCTTTGATTACAGTTAGTTTGTTGTGAAATATATGAACAAAAAAATATATATTTTTTGATTTATGCAGCTTACTGTGACTGGACCACTGAAAGTCCCACCTCAGGTAAAACATTTGTTTTCTGTAGATCTATTTTAAAGAGAGACACGTTGAACACAATAATAGAACTTGTTTCTGGAGGTAATCTTTAGCTATATATGTATGTGTATATATATATATATATATATATATATATATATATATATATATATATATATATATATATATATATATGTATAAATTTAATACAGTTTATTTAAATAATGCTAAGTCAAGGCAATTGTAAAATTATCATAATACATTTATAAAAAACTTCAATGAGATCTTTTCCTCCTGTATCAGGGCCATGCGGAGGCTCCCTGTTTGGTTCTGGTACCATTTCAAGCCCCAACCACCCCGACTACTACTACGACAACTCCTACTGTGTGTGGCAGCTCAGAGCTGCATACGACCAAAGGATCTTCTTGGCATTTTCTTACCTGCAGTGAGTAGAAACAGTCAAATCTAGTCACATTATGAGAATGGAAAGTACTGTAGGATTTGCTTTTAAATTTCTACATTTCTACAAATCCTTTTTCAAAAAGTGTTAACATTTTCCTGCCGCTTCCACAAACAGATTGGAGAACTGTTGCAGCTGTGACTACATTTCAGTCTACGACGGACCGTACACTTATTCACCATTTTTGGGGAAAGTGTGCAACACCAGTCTGAGCAATTTCTACTCCACCTCCAACTACATGACAGTGGTCTTCCACTCGGACATGTCTGTGGTCGGCCGGGGATTCAGAGCTGAGTTCATGAGCTCTCTGAAACCCAGCTCAGGTACGCCTGGGTTTTCATGTCTTTATCACTCGGTTGTAAATTCTACATGAGGCAATTGCTGAACTGGTCAAGCTGTAGGGCACAATTATCTATTTGTTTATTAAATATTGAACATTATTCTCCTTCAGGTCGTGTTGACTGCTCCTCGGACTACATGAACATCGTTATCAACAGAGCCTACCTGAACTCTCTGGGCTACGACGCCCACAATTTGTACGTGGACGATCCGTCCTGCAAGCCACAGATTTCCAGCTACGAGGTCATCTTCAGTTTCCCCCTCACCTCTTGTGGAACCGTCAAACACGTGAGCATCTCGCCCCATTCTCAAAAAATATGAATACCATTTAAACATTTTCCAGCATTATTCTTTAAAGTTCGCCAACTCTCGAGAACCGCATACAGATTCTCATGTCTGAAAACCTTCCTTGACGAACAGCTCAACAGCGGCAGAATTGTGTTCACCAACAACATCCGCGGATTTCCCTCGTCGCAAGGAGAGATTGTGCGTCAGTCTTACCTGAAGATGAACGTCAACTGCACCATGGAGCCGGATTCTGTCTCCCAGATCACGTTTGTTGGGAGTAACGGGGGTAACAGCAGCATCGCTGGTACGGGGCGATACAACACCAGCATGGCTTTCTACACGTCCAGCAGCTTCTACTATAAGGTATTGTTTGATCATGGAGATTGGGGCCGTGGAAAGTCTCTGTTGGAAATGGTACGATGCTAATATTTCGCTTTCTTCCTTTCAGGTGACTGATGTCCCGTATGAGGTTGCCCTCAACCAGGACTTGTATGTTCAAGTGGACATGAGTAGGCATGACAGTAACCTTGTCCTCTTCCTGGACACCTGCGTGGCCGCCCCAACGCCCTTCGATTTCGAAACCAGACCTTATTACTTAGTGCGAAATGGGTAAAACGAGAAAATGCAGCTCACCAGAGCTGCCTTTTTCCTCCTTGTTTTTTGATTTTTTTCTTTTTTTGCTAAAAATAGATTTTTTTTTCTGTTTTTACTTCCAGGTGTTCTGTTGACAGCACGTACCGCCCCTTATCTTCTGGCAGCTCGTACAGAGCCCGTTTTACATTCAAGGCCTTCGTGTTCCTGCGAGGCACAGACTCTGTGTACCTCCAGTGCAAGGTCCTGATCTGCCCCGCCTCGGAGAGCAACTCCCGCTGCCGCCGCGGATGCAGCAGACGTAGGGCCAGGGAGCTGGAGCCCAAACACGAGAGCCAAACTCTGGTCATGGGTCCCATTCAGCTCAAAAGTAAGAATGTATCTCAATTTATTCCATAGTGCCTTGAATGCGAACAGAAGCCCAAAGAAATGTTGTGATTTCATGAGAAAAATTAAGGTTGAGCATTTTTCTGTTTGGCAGAATCTGAAGAAGAGAAGAAAGAGCCTGAAGAGCAGAACAAGGCTTAAGCTGTTTCTGCGGAAACGTCATCCAATCAAATCTGTATCCCTTTAAATGAAATGCTAGATTCTACTGAACCTTTCTTTCCTTTCTCCCTCATTATCTGATTAAATGCATTATTGAAAGACAAGCTGTGCGCCTCATTGAGTCAAGCTCTCAACTAAAGTGATTTTTTTCCAGTAAAAAAAAAATAAAGTGACATCCATCATGTTTCCTTTATCCAAGTTTGATTTGCTGGGGTAAAAACTACAACAGGAACCCAGATATTCCCTTTCCTGCTCGTTCTGGCCAAATTTAAGGTCAAATCTAGGTCAGAAAAGATGTAGAGTTGTGGGCCTGCTGCAAGGTCTCCTCTTAGTGGAAAGTTCCCAAACTAAAGCTCCAAAAGAAGACACTCAGGAGGAATCCTGATAAGATGCTGGAACCTTCATTGACTTGTTTTGATGCGCAAATCTTAATTATCGGGCCATGATTTTCTGATTTTAATCTTGAAAAGTGCAATATGAATAAAGTGGATCTGATGCGCCGTTCCTCCTGAACCCAAGATTTGACAACCGGTCAGACCCTCACTTCCAACACCCTTACAGTAAACATCCCTCATTTGTCAAAACACACTTTTAGCCCCCATTCTGGAAAAAGACAAAAATTTGAAAAACCCTGCCCACCAAAAAGAAAAACAAAAACAAAAAAAACGAGGCAAAGTTCAAGTCAGTTAGAAAACACTTTACTTATAAATTAGTAATCCATATCACAAGAAACTCTTCTGCCATCTCAGCTCAGGGAGACGGTGATGGTCAGAAATTTAACATTCATGAATCTACGACAGACGGAGAACATAAGGCAGCCTTTTACTAAATGTCTCCATTAAATTTAGGAACAATAACAAGGTGGTGCTTCTAAAAACAGCAACTCCACCCTCTATGTGTGTTGGTAAGCAACAGACAACAGTACCCGAGACAAAAGACAACCTTGCTGAAGTCTTACAGCCAACACAGTTAAGCTTTTTTTTTTTCTTTTTTCTTTTTATTGACATGGAACACCTATCCAATACTCAATAAATATTCAAAGTAAAAAGCACTGGGATACTTATATTTAATGAAAGATTTCATTGAGAACTACCAAAGGCTAGATCGTGCTACGTGGCAATCCTGAAACAGTGTTCATATGAGACACAAGTTTGATTTTGGATTTAAATACGGAGACACTTGTTACAAAATGACTTCATACAATGTCAAAAAAGTCAGACGGTGACATGATGATGTAAAAAATATATATATTAAATTCGGACAAGACGACTTAAAAGAAACACGTTAACCACGCCATCATGATGGAGGAACTTTAAAACACTTCCTGACCAAACGCTGTCTTATGCAAGCTTTGGCCAGGTTTCACTGCTTGATGCCACTTTCTTGTTCCAGACAGAGCTGGCATGAACTCTTAGGTTAGTTAGCAGCATTCATGGAGAAGAAATTTTGGCCAGTAAAATGTTGAGAAATACAATCACGGCAACCACAATCAACCCTAAACAACCAGCTTTCCTGTTATCCATAAGGTTCTGGGTCTAGCTGCTATAACAAGAACAGGAAATAGTATTTTTAAAATGACAGTCGTCTCAAAATTTTGACACGCACACACACACACAAAAAAAAAAGAAGACAAGGTCAGGCACTGCAAAGAAATCGTAGTAACGCACCGAGCACAGAAATAATTTCAACACGGCTTCGATAAGGCCAACTGTAAATATCTGAGGAATAAGTAGAAGTAACTTTGGGTGTGTTGAGACTTTATTTTTATCGTGTTGTCAAAGATGTAAAAATATAAAAACCGGATCGCCTGATTTGTTCAGTGCCAAGTCAGATGTTTACGAGCACTAAACACAAGGCAGACACCTCAAATTGTTTTTAAGGCAGTTAATGGTTTAGCTGAACAGTTTTTTTTTCCCCCAAGGTGGAATGATTACAAAACGACAGTAATTTAGAAAAAAAAAAGTTTTAGTGTACTGTAGTGTTTTCTAATCCACATAATGTCAAAATTAGATGCATATGCTGCGGCAAGTTGATGCACTTTTTGCAATCATGGCCGTGCTTTCTTTAGGCCCAGTCCTGGCTGAAAAATTGACAGTTTTCATTCTAAAGTACAAAAGTTCAATTATCTTTGAGCAAATTTTAAACTGTTTGGGATAGGAGGCATTAGTTATGCTCACTTAGCTCAGACGCTTAAAATTTTGACAAAACTGTTTTTTTTTTTTGTCTTTTTCATTATGACTATCTTAAATATTCTATAAACAAAATGGTTCCAGGATTTATAAAACATGTTCCTTCTGGATAGATATCCAAAAGCAAGACCTCGACTCTAAATCTGTGGACAATCTTTTAAAGCAGCATTTAAACCAGAAAACCAAAAAATGAAAACAACCAATCCTGACACAAACAAGACTTTCAGCCGGAACAGAAAGTTTGCTGATAGCTACAAAAAAAGTAGCTATGAGCAATGCAAATACATATTATTTGGAGTGTGTTTATATATGAGACTGTATATATAATTTGACCACAGTAAATGTAACAGTGTGCACCCAATTTGTCTTTCTGAGGTTCACTAAAGTTTTGTGTTGTATAATAAATCCGTTTTGGAGAAGAGTTCAAATGAATCATTAAACACCCAAAACCAAAGACATTCATACGAAGCTGAGTGCATGTAAACCTCTGATGGGCACTGAGTTTTTCCCCCAAAGGAAAAGGTGTCGAGTGCAAATTTAAAAATACGAGCTGGAAAACTCATGTTGCTCCAGTAAGCACCGGTGACTTTCAACTTGATGTAATTTTCTGTTCACAAATCAATTAAAACTTTGTACGTTTAAAATTCAACACAGAAAACTGATTGAATATTTAGGAGATTGCTATTTGCTAAAACGCATCCACATATGCAAGTTTGAGTCAAATCCAGTGCATTCCAAATAAATAAACCACATAGGGAAAAGGATCCAGAATAAATGTGACTTCTACCACCACCACCGCAAATAAATTCTTGAGATGTCAAAAACACTGATTATTCCTTTGTAACACACTAGAACGGGGCACCTTTAGCTATGCCTAAAAAATAATGTTCTGAATACCAACGATGCCCTGTGCAAGTATAACTTTAAAAGCCTATGCTACATACAGGCCAAGTGAAAGACCAATAAATAAAATTCCTAGTAAGTAAAAACAAGCGGTGTGCTAAAAGAGTTCTCAAGAGTTTTTTTTTCCACCCCCATTCTGTGATCACTTGTGCTGCCCCCGGGCGAAGTGGCAGGCAAAGTCGTACTTGCTCTTGCACTTGTGGCCGCAGATGTTGCACTGGAATGGGTTCTCGTAGCCGTGGCACCCCATGTGGATGGTGTAGAGGATGTTGTCGGGGAAGTAGATGTCACAGTGTTGGCAGTGGTGCAGCACGTGGGGGTCCTGAACGGGGGCGGACTGGCCCGGGGCCGGGGTGCTGGGCTGGCTGTTGGATATGCTCGGGGTGCTGGTGCGCCCGCTGTGCTCGCTGCACGGTCCGCCCGTGGGACTGCAGTTACTGTGCGGAGGGGCGCGGGGCTCCGGGGTGATCGGGGAAGAGGAAGCGGCGCGAGTCATGCTGGCCGTGACAGCAACAGGGGCGGTGGCGGGGTGCGGCTGCTGGATGAGGAAGGGCTTTTCGTCCACTACGGACTCGGCTCCCGGAGACATGGGAGGCTGGGTCTGGGCCTGGGCTTCTGAGGGAAGGCTGGCCAGCTGGCCTGCAAGGGTGGACAGCTGGTTCAGAGGGTTATCCATCACCATCTCATGGTGGTGGTGGTGGTTTGGGTCAGAGGAGAGCCCGTCCTCCGCCGCCCGGCTCTGGTTGTCAAAGGTTTCTTGGCGCAAGTGGGGCAACTCGTGGGAGAAGTCGTTGGCCCCGTCAGCTTTGTGCACCACCATCGACGGGGGGCTGAAGTTGATGAGGAGACGTCGACCGTAGGCCAGAGAGCTGGCCTTCTTCTGCAGGACACTCAGCATCTTCTTATGGGTCAGGGAGCGAGCACCTTTCATTGGCAGGAGTTTGTGCCGTCTGCGGCGATGGTGCGACAGGTTGCTGCGGTCGCTGCAGCGGAATGAGCAGAGCTCACACTTGTAAGGCTTCTCGCCCGTGTGAGAGCGCATGTGAGCTTCCAGGTGGCGCTCATAGGCGGAGGCAAATGGGCACAGGTGGCAGCGGTGAGGCTTCTCTCCTGTTTGTCAGAAAAAAAAAAAATTTGACCAACATTTGTTTGCAAATATTTTCATGCCACATAAGTCACTGTGATTTGTGGAATGATCTCTGAAAACATACCTGTGTGAATGCGGATGTGTTCAATGAGTCGGGCTGTTCCTCTCGTGGCATAGTTGCAGTAGCGGCACTTGAGTTTGCCATCGTAGGTCCTCTCGAAACCATCAACCAGGATCCCTGAGCTGTCCTCCAGGGATATGTCCACCGAAGGATGGTCCAGGCCATTCTGGCTGCATTCTGTGACCAAAATGTGTTGCACAAAAACCAAATGAAGTAACATACAAATCTTTTTGTTTGTTATGTGTTCATGGATACCGATGCACTTTTTTATATTTAAAACATGGGTTTACCAGTTGATAAAAGCCTGCAAATCCTAAAGGCAATCAGTTGCACTGCATTTTGTTTAGTGGTTTCAAAGTAAAGGGGGCTGAATATAAGTAGACGCTCACATTTTATTTAATTTAAAAAGAAAAAAACTCCTTAACATCACCGTGATATATAATTTCCCTGTGGAATTTAAAAAGTATCTCAGAAATTAATTGAACTGAATTGCTCTTGACACTACTGTGTGAGGGTGCTTAGCATTAAAGCACTCTAAAATGCATTGACGTTTCTGGCTGTAACATGGCGAGATTTGAAAATATTAAAAGGATACAAATACTTTATTTGAGGCACTGTACTTACACGCAGAAATGCATTATAAAATCAAATTCAAAAATATTTTATTAATCCCAAAGGGAAATTAAATAACCACTTAAACAGAACCAAGACATACTGTCATGTTTGAAATAAATAAATTAAATAAAAATAAATAATACTCAGTATGTCTTGGGAGTAATATGTAAAAAATACAGTTGTTTGTTGATACACTATGTTGACTAAATTGTATGGTGGCCTAGAAGGTTTTACAAAATGTAAAAGCCACAACGGTGAAGTTATGCTAGCATGTTGTTCATATCTTCTGTTTTAGCATAAATTCCTTTGTGGGTTTTTGCTGTTGCTATGTTGCTTTGGCATTTTGCTGAACCTTCTGAGCCACCGTAAAACGGTGATCAATATTTAGACACATTAATACTGAAACTACCAAGAATATTCCTGCTGCTTGCTGGGGACATTCATAAAGCTACAAGACAGAACAACAGTAAACACATGAGAAACACGTCACCTGCTGGCAGCTCGTCCACCTCCTTGACCCCGCTCACAGAGCCTGATATCATGTTGACATGTTGAGTCTGCTGGCTGAGATACTCCTGGAAATCCTTCACAAAGTCCAGCGTGTCCGGCTTTTCCTCCCCCATCGGAAGAAAGTGACGGAGGTTCAAGTCACTGCTTAACAACATCACATATTTGGACCCTTATCAGTGAGGACAACGAGAACATTGAAGCGATTTTAAAAAAAGAAGAAACAAGACAAAAAGATCTGGGCAGGTACATGTAAAACGCTATGTTTTATAATCTCCACATTTGTCAGTGTATTTAATGTTATCTAGTTGAACTGTACAGCATACCAACCTCCAAAGATAAAAACAGCCGGATGATTTCTTTAAAAATAATAATAATAAAAAACTGGTGTCAAGTCCCGTTTACTGGCTAGCCAGACACAAAGACAGAAAAACCCTGGAGAACAATGATTGACAAGCAGGAAATCGGCGCGATCCAATGTCTGGTCGGTGTTTTCTACACGCAGCTCCTCCTCATCATCGTTAGCATCACCATCATCGTCATGTTTGTTACCAAAACCGTGTTAGCCGGCCAGCTAACGTTAGTTCTGCTAGTGAAAAACATCTTTTTTTTAAAGACTCCACAGAAAATCAGACAAAGACACAAGAGTTTACATTAGGGAGAATATTCCAGTATGCTAAAATCACTTACAACGGTCACAATTATGAGAACAACAGCAAGTATTTCCCAGGGAAGCTAGCGGGCTAAATCAAAACAATTAACCAGTTAAAGTCCATGTTGCGCCGTTAAAAACCGTCCCCTAAAACTGCAACACCTAAACAAAGGTTCCCACCGGGAATGTAGCGGCAGCAAATTTTATTTTTGATTTTATTTATTTTTATTTTGTCAGCAACTGTTTTTGTCTCTTATGCTTTTCTTGCACGCAGTAAAAAGGTCCACCAGGATAGCATTAAAAAGCAAGAGATGAAAAAGATCTTTAAAATTACTGTATTAACACTATAAAAACATTTTTAATTTGGTCAGAATTGTTTAAACTTAATTGCCATATGAAATCAAGACATTCTCATTTATTTGTTCGGGAACTTTAAAGTCTTAGTCTTTAACACTTCATTAATAGTTCGAAATTAAATGTTAGAATTAAAATAAATGTTTTAAATTTTTATTTCAAATTTTTAAGAATCTGCAAATTCAATCTACTCTAGTTTTTTTTCTCAGGCCGCTTTCATATTTTTTCTGAAATCGATGCAAGTTATCTCACAAATGGTAGAAAATGTCATATATAGAGAAAAAAATATTTTCAAATAAATATGAACTTTTATTCTTCTTCTTATTTATCATTACTTCTATTTTTATTTATTATATATATTTTTATATTTTATCACGTAACAATTAATAACTTTCTCTGGTAGGTAAGCACAGATGTTTTTACACGTAAAATGTGTGGCATGCTTGTACTCATGACCCTTAGTCTGAGACTCCCAAAATAAAGTCCAGCACAACCAAATGACAGCAAAAGTCACCGAATTAGGTAATCCGAGTTCATATGTGTGTAATTTTTTCCCAGTATTAAAATAAGATAAATTACAAAAGCTTTGTAATTTATCTTACAAAGATAAAAAGATAAACTGAACATGTCTTTCTTAGTCATAACTTCCTCCCTTAGAGTAAAAAGAGCACATTTGTCTTAACAAGTGTTAAGACAAGTGTGATTTTAAGAGTCAATTTTTGAGTCCATTTTTGTTGAAGGAGACTCTGTGCTTGATGTTTGTGCTTAAAACATTCATGGGCTGATCAAATTTTCATTGAGGAAGATTTACACTTCCATTGACTAAATTTATTAAGAAATTTTAGGGAAATAGACACAGAAACCATAACTGATTTGAAAACAGTGAACGGTTAAACTTGCTCATGGGAAATGGAAACGCTGTAAAGAGTTTGTCAGAGAGGAAACTGGCGAAGGATGTGTGAGTCACCCCTTTTTGACTTAGTTGCTCTAAAGATGTTGAAAAAAATGCAACATAAAATTTGCTTGGGAATGTCAGACCCTTTCCCTGGTAAAGTTATACTCTACAACCCCATTGTGTCAAGTGTCATGTCATGTATTTTTTGATAGCATAGATCATTTTCTTCTTTGAAGGTAAAGTAGCTTTGTTGCAGTTGCTCAGCACCAACAATTGTCTTCTGCTTACCTAAAGGGACATACAGCCCTCTACTCAACAACACTCTCCAGCTCACTGTGAGATCAGTGTGTTCTCTGGCCAGAAGAAATAGATCATCCCAAGAAAGTTGTGGTTCTACGTTCACCAAACCAAGTCTTTTTTTTGATGGGGTGGAGCAGGGGCTCTACTCCCTAACTCTCCTTGGATCACAGTGTTCCTCTACTCAAGTCTAAGGCCAAGTCCACTTACCCTAAGACGAATGAAGATAATTTCTGCTGCTTCTGCCGGAGACCTTGTAAATCAAGAGTCTTTTGGCTCAGATCTTTATTCACGGCAACTAAACAAAGCAGCATCCACATTACTGAGGGCATGGCTCCAACCCACAGCCCATCTGTTTATTTTCTGCTCTGCCCCACCTTCACTTGTGAGCAGGACACCAAGAAACTTGAAACTTCCACTTGAGGCAGAGATTGGCCTCGATTTAAGAAACAAGACCTTAGACTGAGGAGACATCTCTCTTACTCACTATGCTGCCCCCCTTTGGCAACCTTAGGTCCATGTTTACACATCTCTTTCCCTTTTAACCAGTGATTTTGCTTTTACTGAGAGAGGAATGTGGTTGGTTATGCATTTTAAATAGTTTGTACATCATCCAAACATTTGACTGTTCAAACTGATATGAAAATGACCACAGAATGAGTTTGTCAATTTTGTATCGTATCACCATGCAATCACCAAGGTGTTCTATAAGATGAAAGACAACCGAGAAAGAGTTCTGCATTCATTGATGGTTTGCACTTGACATTCACTAATATTCTGTAAAAAGCATCAGAGAACTTCACAGAACAACCAAGATTAAATTACTTCCAGGTGAAGTAGTTACAGATTAGGGTTATGTCTAAAAGCATTTGGTTATACTGGATAATACTAATAGGTGTTTAATTAAATAGGGCATGGCACACTTTTCAGATTTCAGACTTGGATAAAAAGAGTAAAACATTTATCCCTTAAAATCTTTCATCTAGTTTTTTGTGCTCTATCACCGAAAGTCTCACCATGTCTCACTAAAATACATCAAAGATTGTAGTTGTGATAGGACAAACTGTGTAAAAGATCAACTAATATGCAAAATTATGCACCGTCCTGCTTAAGTCTGTCAGTTAAGTGTCCTCTTTATATTAAAATATATACACAGGTAATTATTTCCTGATCCTTATCCTCTGTTCATTACCTTCGGTGTCATTTTTCACAGAGAAGTGGAAGCACCCATCTCTTGTCACCAGCTGATGAAATTAACCGATAGCCTGTCATCCACATACCATAAGACATGACACACTTTCAGATGTGCAGTTTGTAATTATACTCAAGTGTCAAATGAGGCACGGCAATAGCAATACGTCCAGAGGCCACTGACAGATTCATTCAAATTTGATCACAATCAATAATTAACAAGTTAAGTGCACAGCGAAGATCATGTTGCCCCATTTGTGTCAAACTTGTAGGACAACCACCGAGGAGAAGATGATAAACGGCCAATTAGATGGAGACTACTGTATCCTTTTACTCCTTAACAACTGCTACCGTCAGAGCATGCATGTCACAGCAGTAATGAAAACCTGCTGGCATCTTTACTTTGCAATTTGAGCTGTTCATTTAGAGTTCATTTTTAGGTTCATCTACCTGACTATCATCTGATCTTTACAGTAGGTCATTCTTATGTAAAATGAGTAGGATTTTTACCATTTGAGCAATTCTTTGGTAAGTTCAAGTAGCTCTCCACGCTTTCTGGTACAGTAAAGAATTTGGACACCAGATGGCGCACACGCACCAGAGGTGAAAATGGCTTCGCTCACTCTGCTTGAATTAACACTTTGAGAAGCCAGCACATCCGGGATGTTATGGCGCATAAAGTGAGATTACACTAATTAAGGCTGTGTCTTGAACGTCTCATCATTGCCAAGATTCTGGAAGGTTCTTGCACCTGCGGAAGCAAAGGACAGTCGACCTTATCCGGTGAACCTCGGCCACGAGAAGAGCCAGTTACATCACCCTCCAACAGCCTGTCCCCGCTAATGTTATTTTATTGCATTTTAATTATGCTCAGGTTTCTACCGAGGCCTGAACCTCCTGAATAATTTACAAGCAGCCATGGTGATTTGTGGGCACGAGAAGACAAAAGAGCACACTTTCCCATTGCAGTGGTCTAATTTGTTTCAATAGTTTTGTTTTTTAAAAAATCCTGCCGCAGAAATTATTGAGCCACTAATCTTCGGTCGCATTTAAAACTGCGAATCTCCAGAGGTTTCAAATCATTGTGGCCTCTTGACTAAAGGAATGATTTATTGCGCCTAAAAATACTAAAGGGGAGCATTGGGTCAAACTTAATTTTGCATTCATGACTTGTTCAATTCCAGATACATTAAGCTGTTCCGCTAAAGGGCAGCTGCTCTGCTAATGAGACTGGTAGCAGGTTATACTCTTATTGCATCCAGTATGTGACTCTTTGCAGTACAGGTATGTTTCTTTTTCCCACATGAAAGATGCCTTTGGAGTTACTAAAAAGTTTTCAAAAGGTTATACATTTAAAACAGTTTCATAAATCAGTCGGTTACACAGTAATGTGTTTTTTTTTAAAGGAATAGGCTTGATTTGGGTCATTGGACTCAAACCAGGTTTGATGTCGTGCGCTTACAAGGTTCACGTGTGCAAAAAGTGGAGGTTTTTGAACGCTATGGCTCCAAACCCAGGGCGTCTTCCTCTTGGGGGTGCTAGACGCTCTTTCACAAAAAAGAGAGGTAAAAAACCCCATCATATCTCATTTGTGCCCTGAAAGAGTTTTGTATGTTGTGTAAATAAATGTAAATTCATCCCCCATGTCCTCTTAGGTTAAAACATATCACAGCAACATGGGCTTGTAGATTTTGTTGGAAAACCCATAAAACACATATGGACACATGTGGACTCATGCCTATAAGGGCAGCTTAGAGAGAACACTTAACCTGAAAGTTATGTTTATAGCAGGAGGATGGATCCCCAGGAGAACCATGGCCAGGATTCAAGCCCAGGACCTTCTTGCATGGAAGGTAGTAGTGCTACAACGGCTTCACTGCACAGTCCTGCTTGCAAAACATTAATTTATTTAAAAAAAAAAAAAAAATCTATTTTGGGTCCCCAAAACGTGTTGTTGCAGATTAATGCAGAGGGAAGTCCTCCTAAAACCTGCTCCTAGCAATAAAACGTTGGCACGCCGACATGATTTCAACAAATTAATATGTGTATTATTATTATTATTATTATTATTACAATATACGATGCAGAACCAACCCAGGGACAACACCTGTCTTTGAGAGGCTGGCAGTGTTATCCACTTGCTCCGATTCGCATTTAAAAGGCCTTTCTGGCAAGATTTCCTTCTCCCCTTAATCACTTGATTTAAAGGCCTCTTGTTGTTTAACACTACACTGGACAATTAATTTACTCCTCCTTTCCCTGAAAGAAATTAGAATTTAATTTAAAGAAGGTCTTTAGCAGTTTTGTGAGACTCCGTGCCATTTGTTATGCTTGCGTAGAAAGCTGTCTCGGAGATCACCCTCCTGGAAAAGCTTTTTAATCCCAGACAAGTGCAGCCATAGTAACAGCAGACAGGAGCCTCTTGGAAGCAGAAGGGTGAAGGGGAGGCTTGGAGATTTATTCTCCTTTGACTGAGACTGTTTCTTTTCTTGAGGTCTCCTGCTCCACGTGGAGAATTTGAAAAAGAACTGAGAGGTGGGGTGGATAGGATAAAGGAGGTATATATTAAGCTTTTCTTTCCTCTCACCACTTAATTTCCTTGCAGGCGCGCCTTGCTCCGGTGTAATGAATGTAATTGCCGCCTTTGATGAGAATGCTATTATCTGGATCACACTTTACATGGGCAAACAAGACTTGGCCCTCCCTCCTCCTCCGCCTCCCATTTAACTCAACAGTCAGACCCCCCCAATTATGCAGAGAACAAGTGGCTTTTCATAAAACCAGCGTGTCGCTCTCGATTGGTGGGGCTTGGAGGCGGCTACATGTGGACAAAGGATAGATTAGATGTGATATAGGTGCACCAAAACCCCATTTCCTTGATTAATTTCCTGCATGGCTCATAGGAAAGGTTCTACTATTTCCCAGCTGAACTTAATCTTTCCTGCGAAGATGAAGGTTTTATCATTTGATAGATGTGTCAACTCGGTGGACGGCGAGACATCTTATTGGCCTACGGTGGATTGTATTTATAGACTTTAAATGCGTCATTTTCTCATTTCAGTGTATTTTATTGGGATTCTGTCGCCCTGCTGGGAGTTGAACTACAGTCTGAAGTCTTTTGTGTCCTCGTACAGGTTTTGTCCCAGGATCGGCCTTTAGGGGTTAGTGTGGTCAAAGCCAAAAAGGCCAAAACGTCAAGTTTTGATCCACAAGTCTGCATGTCCCTTTCAAGGTTTATTGCAGTCTCCGAACACGCTTTCTTTCAACAATGGCTTTTTCCAGGTCATTCTTTCATACAGGCCAGATTTATTAAGTCTTCCACTAATGGCTGATGGGATCTCTGCAGCTCCTCCAGAGTTCCCATAGGCCTTTTGGCTGCTTCTCTGATCTCCATGTTAGGTTCAGGTTTATAGGTGTACCATACTTTTTGCAATCTGAGATTATATTTTATGACCTGAACCTGTCTTAAACCTGACTAATTTTTAAAGTAATTTCCTATGGTATCACCATGTTATTCTGAAGGGAGTTGATTGCACTGGATTTTATTTGGGGGTTATTTGAGTAAAGGGGATTGAATATAAATACACACTACACTAAGTTCTGTAGGTTTAAGTTGTTTGATTGCAATCCTTCACAACATTTTTTTTCTGGCCTCAGCCTAGTTTCCATGCTGATCTTGTTCTGCCCTACTGTCATTATTTCACTCGCGCACAAAACAAATGAGGTTATTCACACATCATCTTTGTCTCTGTGTCACACATTCACAGACAGCGGTGCGCTAAATGCTCATTTAATAACAGGGGTGAACAGATATGGTGGGATTTTATGAAGCGACGCGCAGTAAAGCTGCTGTCACATTAGGAAGTCTAAGCAGGGTATCACTGCCCCACATTCATACTGAAGTACCACTCAGCTACACACACACATACTCACACACACACACACACACACACATGCACGCACACACCAGACTGGCTGCAACAAACCAGCGAGATTCTTTCCAATATTCCCAACAGGCAGAAATATCAGGAACAATCAAAGCGACTGTCACAAGTGACAAATTATACTATTACTCCTCAAAGATTGTCATTCTTGAAATCTATTCGCAGCCGTTTCATCTTCATCAATGAGTGATTATTCCTCTAAGCAAGCAATTCCCCCGTGATTTATTGGTAATCAATTCATTTGACTATTAAGCTCTTAGCATCGCTCCAAGCAAACCAGCGGCAGCCGCATTCACTTGCATATGTACCCAAGCGGCGGCTCGTGGCAGTTTCATGGAGTGATGAATGCCGGCCGCTCGACCACCTGACTCTCGGAGGTTTATGCCATCAGAAACAGGTCGCTATCCAGGCCCCAGCCACGGCCAAGAAAGAATTGGCCAATATTTTTGAGTGAAGTGGCATTTTAGCAGTATTTATTTGATGGCTCCCACTACCAAAACCACGGCCCACAAATAAAGAAGATGGTATAATAGCTTGTGACTGGCCGGCTGGCTCCCAACTTGAAATGAAGTGTCCGGTCGTGAGTTATCGTGGCCAAACGTCATTTGTACAGCCGGAAAAGTGGGGACATTTTTCTGCCTTGTCACTTTCTGGCCATAGCTCATTGTCCCGAATGATGCCTCTGAACGCACAGTTGCCCTAATACGAGCATTACACTTGTGCCGTGAGAAGGCTGGTAATGGATCAGCCTGTCTATTGGAAGATAATATATAGCACATCCACTAGCACATCCTTAAACACCATGGAGTAATATGTGATGATGTGTGTGTCAAACTGCGTTGCAGTCAGAGTAGTATTTCAAAATAGTTGAATTTAAACATAAATAGATTTAGTTTTGGAGGTGAGCAAAAAAAAAAAGAAAAGTTTTTTAAATTATTTTGAAAATTATCAACCATTTCATTGTCACGTATATTTATCTGCCGTGCAATGCAGTTCATTTTTAAAAAGCACAAGTAGAACTTAGTGTGATTCTTCTATGAGGACAGAAAAACACTTAATGCACTTTTTATTCTATTTATGTGAATATTTTTTTGTAAAGCAGGGATAGAACATTGGTTTTCTTAAAATAATGTAATATATTTTCTTAAGGACTTGCACAGTAAAGGTGCTTTAATTTGACAAGGAAGATAATTTCTGGTAAAATACGTCAAACTGCAGATCTATTGAGCAATGGGGTTTTGTCGATCAAAAAGTTCCACAATATCTCTAAATAAAATAAAACTTTTATTTGTTTTCTATTTTTCAGTCCAGGACTAAAAGATGGTGTCTTTTTGTCTTTATTGTCTAACAAACCAAATGTGCTATAATTTGACACTGAAATGAATTAGAAATTTTGTGAAGCTAAATAGGCGACGCACGTAGGCTTATATAAGGTGAACGTCAAATCTGGTGTTCAATTATGAAATGATTAATTATTTTAAAAATGTACATTTACCCTTAAAAAAGGATTAGCCTCTAGATATTCACCTACACCATAAAATCATAGCAGCATGTTCATTTTATATTTTCTTCTCATATGTTTTAGTTAAATTTGATCAATAATTGATATGTATTCTATCTTTATTTTGAGTTATTATTATTTTACAGTATGTTTCCGATATTAAGTTGTCATTTAAAGCAATCTAGAATTCTTTTGAAACAATTACAATGTTTAACATTTTTTGGTATGACAAGAAAAGTTCATGGTTGTGAGGGAAACAAGGATCTTAGGAAAAAAAAAAAACTGAGGTTTGATTTGTTGTGGTGGCTAACTCTTCTGACTGAAGAGTTAGTGGTCTGTGTTGGTAAATGCATCTAATGTGAAGGAAGTTTTAGATTAATGGGCTCTTTGCTCTTTGAGAATATTGATCTAATGCTATCTGGCCAGGAACGATTTCCCATGTTCCTCTGCTGTAATTTTAATAATGCATCACCATCAAGAGCAAAACTGTGTTCAGGGGAGGACCTAAAAAAAAAAAAAAATAAATAAATAAATATATATATAT
>NW_015112872.1:205124-222704 GCF_001443285.1 Poecilia latipinna | reverse complement strand
AGGAGTTTGAGGGTTTTTTAAATGACCAGCTTGGACTCAGATGAATCTGTTTAAGTGATAAAATTAATTAGTCTGAAACCGTCAGTCCCAATTGGACTTTAGCTTTTTTGAGGACACATTTCCACTCGTGCAGTTTCAAAGCAGTCCTGGCTAAAGAATAAAATAAAATCAAGTTAAATTAAATTAAAAAGTTAATTAAGATAAATTATATTCAAGTGAACTGGTAAAAAAAACATTTGACAAATAATCCCCATGAACTTCCTACAAAGACTTGTCTTCGTTTGGGAATGATTGCTGGCAATGATGATGATTGCTGTTTATTTTTCTTTTTACAAAATAAATCACCTTAACTGAAAAAAAAAACAACAAAAAAAAAAAAAAACAAGCCCACGGAGGTTTCATTTGTTAAAAAGAGACACAAAAAAGTGTTTTGCAGTTTAACAATGTGGCATATTTTATCATTTTCGCTCAAAACCAGTTTTTAGAATAAAGATGGGAAACATCCCTTCAGAAGTTAAACATCTTCAGAGTCGATGCAGATTTAAGCCTCTAAATCTGAGTCCTCTCCCTGCAGTTCCTCCTTTTTTCCTGCTCTCCTGCGGGCATCGTTAGCCAGATGATGATGGGAGCTACCTTGGCCATAATAGGAGGGTTGACTGACCCCTGACCCCCGCATCGATCTGCTGGCTCTGTCCAGCTGGGCCTCCCCAAACCCAGTCAGCTGGAGAGGTGTTTAAGAGCAAAACATTCCAGCTCCCATCCTCTCTGCTACACCCTCATTAATTACATCATTTACCTGTGACAGTGACAAACCTGTGTGGCCACGCCACACTTTATTAAGGTCACTGTATAAAACCTGAGCCAAGCCTCAATCAGGGGCATGTGTGCGCGAGTTTCCCGTTGAATCCATCTTACATATTTTGAGATTATGAGTGCAGGCCGGTCATTCCAGAATCAGAGGACAAAGTAAGCATGAAATAAACGACCCGTTAATTTGATTTGTTTTGCTCAAGAATCAAAGATACACTTTTTAAAGAGATTTTCTATTCACTGCGTGCTATGCTACATGAAATCCCCAGTCCATATTCTACAGGAAAGTCGCGCTCACATTAAAAAAACATTTAATTTCACGTAAGACTTCACTTGATTTCACCAAATAGTTGCACGCTGTTTGTTTTTTTACAAATTCATTATTGAATTTCAAATATTTACTTAAATCCCATTTGCATCAAGTCATTCAAACTATCAAAATGTCAAACACTTACTATTTAGGAACTCATTTAAGTTTTTTTTTTATTTTTAAGATGATTTGGTTGCTAGGTTGAATACGTCTGATTACAGATCATAATGTGTTGAAAACTGATGCTAATTTTATCTTTAAACAGGAACAGATGCTAAATTTAATGTTTCTGATGATTTCAATGATGATTTCCAAACTTTGAATAAATGTGTCCTATTCTGCTGATCTTCATGGTTGCATTTGTTAGTGTGACACATTAGACCAAAGATGGCGGATCTGCAGTCTGGATATGATGTTAGCATGTGGCTTAATGATATTTTCTAATGTCATGTGAATAGCTGCTTTTCCTCTTCATATAATGCTAAATTAGAGGCACAAATGTTGCTGTTATTCAAGTATTTAAATATATTTCTAACCAAGATAATTGTACATTAGTTCAAGAAACGTGTGCCATCAAAGTCAAATCATACAATAAAGTTTTTTAAAAAATATAATTTTAAGTTCTTTTAAAAAGTGGGATGAGAAAAAAACAAAAATGTACTTTTATTTGTTTCTCATCATACATGTGTCAGTTTTTTTGTGCCTGGATTACTTGAGATTTTCTGGCCGGGACAGAAAATCTCTTATACATTTGGAATGTTTCAAGGAGATGTTGACTTTATTTTGATGAACATCATATCTTAAAATAATAATAAAACTATTTCCAGCAGTTTTGAACAGACATAAATGTAACTCCAAGTGCTTTTAAACACTGAGGGGAAAACCTAGCAGCTAATTTTATCATTGTTGTCCTTGTGAAACACCGAGCATGGGAAGGGTTTTGACATGTTTTTGGATGAAATATAAAAGCTTGCAGATTTAAGACCACTTTTGGTTTATGTTCTCTCTGTTTTTACTTTCAAAGCCAACTCGCTGACTCAGTTTTTTGATTTTTTTTCTTCTTTTTTTTCTCTTTTTTCTAGCCCTTGTTACCGTTGCAACTCAGGAGCAGCCGGATGTTTGTGTGCCATTCATTCTTCCACTTTTACTGCTACATTTGCATTGCCTCGTATTTCTGCAGCTGCCTCGTCTCCCGTTCCATATCCACCTGAAATCACCTTCTTTCACCCCTCTGTTGTTTCACCTCTTTCACTATTCCCCCTTTCCCTTTCTTCCTTTTTACTACAGCCCCCACCTACACACTAAAAGACTATTGGTTTCCTCTTGCCATACTTTTCCCCACTACACACTAGTATTTCAATCTCAACTCAATTGAGAAGGCTGACCTGCAGACATAAAGAATTGGCTTTAAGGCTTTCAAAATGGAACTAAATCTCCTGCAGGTCACACTGGGGGAAAATAAGCAGCAAATGTAAGTAAGCATGAAATAGTTTTTCATAAATAATCCAAATGACAGGTGGCTTTCTAATGGTACCAGGGGGCTGTAAAAGAATATGTTGGCAATTTCTCCCCTATTAAAGTGAAATAGAAAGCCGAATACATAACGCCGCTGACGGAACAGTTGCATACTAGGGCCCATTGGAGTGGAGATTGAGGACACAGTTGGGTATTAGAGGCAGTTGTAGTTGGAGGTAAGATGGTGGAATGATTGCCAGACTTACAGTCAAGGTCTTTTCCGCTGTGGGGAAAACGAATGCCCCCTCCTTCAGATCGAATCAATTGGTCAGTAACTGTCCCCTATCCATGAGCGCGTACAGGCGGCTCTATCCTGTTTGCAGGGCGCCGGGCGTTGGATGTGATTTGTGCTTGGGATTTTCAAGTAATCAATGCTACATCTTGGACTAATATGAAATCCAGCGCCGAATGTACAATGTCAAACAGAAATACAAGTAAAGATCTTTTACTGCAACTGGTGTTTTACTGGCAGGAAATATATTAACCTGGATATCTGATGAGTGGAGGAAAAAAAAAAGCTATATTATAAAACACAAAATCCTGGCTCAGCTCTAGTTTCAGTGGTCGTAGATTAGTAGAAGTTTTAGTCTGAAATGTGGAAGTTTGAACCTCGTATCCCATGAAGAAACCTTCATTGTTTCTTGTGACGTTCCCGTCGGTGTGAAATGGGCTTTCCAACACGTTGCGACATTACAGCTAGAAGCATCAAATTGTTTTATAGTCTTTAGCGGCACAAAGTAGTGGATAAAAAGTACTTTGGAAAGTGGAGGACATACATGTATAAGAATACACAGTTTGCCACATTTGTACATGCATTAGTGAAAATAGGTATGATCCTTGAAGGCCTCGGAGTTTTGTTAAAAGGAGAAGATCGAAGAAGACTAGAAAGTGAAGTTCACATCTGAAAGAAAGACAACTTGAAGAAGCTAAACTTTTGATCAGATAAAGATAATCTGAACATTTATTCTCAATTCCTTTCAGAATTTCCCCGACCTTAGATTTAATCTTTGTGTCAATTTGTCTTGTTTCTTTACTTAATCAATAAATTAAGTCTATGACATGGTTAGTGAATGAGTTAATCACTGCGAGTTTTTGTGATTACATACAGATGTATTCATTGAATTTACAGGAGAAGTGTGACAATCATGAGATTTAAGATATATTTTCATTATATATTTCTGTCACTTAGGCCCTCCGCTAAACATAAATAGATGTTTTACACATATACAAGTAATTTATAGATAATTTACAATTAGAAACAAGTTTCTTGGTTGAATACAAATATTTTATGATCTAAATTTTGGACTGAAGTGCAATTAAACATGCCCTTTTTTAAACTCAACTAACTTTTGCTCTTGCTGTGAATTTGTTGCTGATTCTCAAGTGACATTTAAGGCAGCTCATTCATAAAGACTGCAGCATCTCGGATTATATGAAACAAAAAATGTCTTTTATGTTTAACTGGAACGTGACTAAGAAATCAACCTCAGTCACAGACGGCGTCCCTTCTCTGTCACACTGATTTGACTGGACTGTTTGCTGGTAAGCCGACATATGTGGCTGCTCCTTGTTTTGTGTGCAAGTGTCTGAAAGGAAAGAGTGATTTGAGGTCCCCTTGAGTCAGACTCTGTTATTTATTGCTATTAAATGGTTAATTTTCCTGGGTGCCCTGAGGACTGCAGGGCTGCGTTAAGACGTGAGGAAGATAGAGTTGTCGAGGGGTTACTGTGGATACTTGATGTATTAAGAGTCCAATTTTAAGAGCCCCATTAGGGATTGATGCTGCCCAGTGATCTATCACATTTTTGTTCAGTGTGGGAGAAAAAGATGGAACGTCTACAACGAGTTTTGTTTGACTTTATGATTTGGATGTATTTGATACACCGAAGCTCTACATACGTGAATGCATGTATGTTCATAAACGTCTTTACATAAGCAGATCTGTTTGGACACTTATTTGTTACTGTGCATCCAAATCATGACATGAGGTGATGTGCAATATTCGGTTCACAAGAGTGAGACGAGACAAGATTTTAGCTCTGTGGGAAAATGAGGATTTCCTATTTTTGTGCTCAAAAACAAATGAAATCTTTCACACATTACAAATTGTGCTTTAAAAAAAAAAACCTTGATCAGTACAGAACTACCTAACGCTGAAAAATCTCAGTAAATCTTTGAACATGAGAGCGACTTGTTTAAGAAGTGATAAGAAGCTCTGATGTGGCTTTAGCATCGTTAGCTGCTAACAATCAGCCAGTTGCCGCATTCTTGCAGTATTTTAGGACTGCAAATAGTCAACAGATTGTCTTCAAATCTGTCTCCTGTTATTCTTTATATAAAGTGTGCATGATGGTGCCAAATAAATAATTTAAAAGTGGTGGGAGCTTTAGTGCTTCTGTAACCCAGTGTTGTAAAACAGTTTAACAAGCCATGTATGTGTATTAGTTTAAAAAAAAAATAGTTTTGTCAACATAACAGGGTAAGTCAAGAACTGCTTCCTTTGTCAAAAAATATAGGCACAATATAGCAGATAAATACAAAAACTCTACAGCACCTTATAAAAAAGACAAAAACAAAATGTTTTTGTGTTGTAATTAAATGTGCGATCACAAACTTCCCCGTCATTCTTCCAGAATCAAATCCAGGACTCATGCATGTGACTTTTTGATAACAAATTTCAAAGTCACTGTTTGCAGATGTTGCTGCAGAACAAATGTTGTGCTACACATGATTGAGGTGATGAATCCATCCACAATCACATAAGAGCCCAATTAAAAAAAAAAAAAGCACTGAAGTTTGTTTTCGCGTCAAACGATATAAAACTTCAGTAAGTTTAAATGCTGCCCTCAGGCACTGTGTGAATCTAAAATCTCAGACTCACTTTCTTACTCCTGTTTGGCAGCTTTCACAACTTCTACAAGAGGGAGATGAGCTATGCAAAGCAGCTGACTTTAATGGCGCTCTTTTTCCACCCCATGGCACAAAGAGGGAATGGAGAGACAAAATAAACACTCATTACTGTCCATCACGACGACTGAGAGAGGAAGGGGCAATTATGTCTGAACGTACTTTGCTGTCATGTGGCCCTTTCTCTCGTTACAAAACAAACACAAGGGGTCAGGGAAATTGTGTCAACAGGAAGGATATTAGTGTCAAGTAGGAAATTACACTTGTTGGTCTTAAACCTGCAAAGAACATAATTGTGGAGTTTGACAGCCGCGTTCCTGTTTTTGTGTTTGCGTGTTCTCACAGTTGATCTTTTCCGTTTTGGAGGATTGATCCCGCCGTGTGTCGGATGGCAGACGCTTTTCTACTGAGCTGAGTGAAAAGCAGGGAGAAAGAGGCAATCAAAGTGCTGTTAGTTTTAAATGGTTAGTAATGGGCTCTCATTCACTGTCCAATTTATTGATCTATTGGTAATCAATTGCGGCTCATTTCTAACCTGTGAGCTGAATCTCAATACATTTTCTGTGTCATGTGAGTGGGAATGAGTCACAGCAGGGGAAGAACTGGTTCTGGGGTTTTGCATATCAGGATAGAAAACAAGGATCAGGTTTTAACAGGTTTCTAAAACATTAAAATCTAGACTCGGGTCGGTTTAATCAAGTCATTATTTACAAAACAAAAGGCAAAGCCAAAATGGAAACCCTGTTCAAGTGCAAAGTTGATAATTATTTGATTTAAAAAAAAAAAAAGAACAGACTTATTTATTTTCAGCTTAGTGGGACTGTTTCTATAAAAGTCCTTTGAACATAATGCCAATGTATGGAAGACATCAACAATGAGAGTAAATTATTGCCGCTCATCAATCTGAGACTTTGGGTCAAAAGGCAATTTTCAAACCACCTGACATCTGTCATTCTGCAGAGAAAAAGCTCGTTCACAAGTGGAAAACCACTAAGAAACAGGCTTCCTGGCGAATTCAAACCAGAGTCCTCTCATCCAACGGTCGGAGAAATTGCAAAAAGCCCAGGAGCTCAATTTCACTCTCTACAAACCTGAGTTTGTGGAGTGTAAAGTTAAAGTTCATGACAGTTAAATTAGAAAAATACTGAAGAAATGTGGATCGTTTGGAAAACTTTCCAGTACAAACCCACCTTTATATGGCAGCAAAACCCCGGGAGAAAAAAAAATTCTTTGGAAAAATGAGACAAGAGAAGAAATCTCAACTCTCTCAAGCACGGTGGTGGTGAGTGATGATGTGGGCTTGATGTGTCGTCACAGAGCCTCAGCTCATCTTATACTGACTGAATCCACCATGGACTCATATGTAAACTAGTGTGCTTGAGACATGTATGAAACCACCTGTTCCACAACCCAAGCTTGGCTGAAATCAAACCTTCATCAGGACAATGATCCCGAACTTTACACTGAAATTCTGTGAACTGAGGAATTGTTGTAAAGCAGAGTGGACTGAAGGTATTTCAAAATTTTTGCTTGCAATACCTTCAGTTTCAATAATTTTAGTAAAGCTGAATGTCTTTTCCATTGTACTTAGAACCTTGAGATGAAAACAGTTACATTTTTTCCCCCCCTCAACTATTCACATCACTTACAACAAGTAGAAATGACTCTTGTTAGTTAATGTCAGATTTATGAAACGGCAGACTCAAAGGCTTTCTGACAGATTGGAGCTCTGTCCTGTGGATGGACTTTGTCTGTTGGCTCATTTGAGTCTGATCAGTTTCTGATGGGTCTAAGGTAACACTTTCCCATCGCTCTCAGGATCTCATCCTTGAGACCAAAAGCTCCTCAATTATGCAGCAACACAGAAAGATCAGCTGTCTGAATGGATGAGGACAAGATAATGCTCTGAGTGTACGTTACATAACATTTCTGGGTCAAGGTTCTGGGTTAGTGGGGCCTTGTAAAAAGACAGGGACCTCCGAAATGGTTATATTTAATTCTGGTTGGGGTGAACTTTAGGCTATCTTCAGTGAAATATTTGGGTAACATCCTGCTAGATCTTAACACTCACTCCTCGCTTTCTACTCCTTTTCCTGCTCTCTGGTCCCTTAATTCAGTTAAGGCAAAGTGATTCTTCTTCTCTGGTTTTTGCTGGAGATATTTTTTTCCTGTTGAAAGGCAGATCTCCTTTTGCTCCGCCAAATCCAAGTGAGTGCTCACCCGCAGGGGGAGATTTGGGGCAAATAAAAAAAAAAAAAAAAATGTTGCAATCGGCATTTTAAATGTAACCGTACTCTGAATCTGACAGCACTAAATTGAACTGGATCATAAGTTCTTTGAATAAGACTGTTCGGCTGCAGTGAATTAGATGAAATTGGACTTCAACTGGATTTCAAGATGACATTTTGCGCACTCAGAGATGATGCTTGTTGCAAATCTGTGCTTCACAAAGAAAAAGGAATGGATTTTTGATCACATTAGATTTTTCTAGCTAACTGTGATCATTACTGTGTTGAAACACCGAACCAAGTTGCAAATTCATTCCAAACATTTGACTTCTCTTAGGTTAGTGGTCACTTTTTTTTTTTTTTTAGAATTATTGGTGTTCAGGCAAATTTAATAAGCTCAGACAATGATGTTGGGGATTAGAAATTGAAAATCAGCCACTGAGTACATTAGAAACGACCGTGGCTGATGAAACAACAAATGACCTCCTGTGGACCTCTGCTTTAATTGAAGGCTGCTAAAGAAACATGCCAGAGTTTATCCTTCAATTTTGAATTAACAAAAAAAAAAAATAAAAAAAAAAAATAAGTCCAGCAGTCTCACATTAAAATTTAAATTTTGTGGTATTTAAAATCAACATCCTGGCATCCAACCACTGTGTGGTAAGACTGAAATAATTGGTCAGCGTTCTGCTTTGTTCTTCACAGTTCACAATGTTTTATTGTTTTTAGGGACTCAAGAACATCAACAGACATCTGCCTAACTTGAATAGAAAACTCACTCTTGTCTTTCCCGTTTTGAATAATGGCTAAAAGAAACTTGCATATGCCACAAGTCTTTTATACCCCAAGGAAAAAGGAATTACTGTTGATGTTGCGCATTGTGAGATGACTTTTGTTGCAAATCTGTGCAAAATATTGCGCAACAGATTTATTAGCTTAAAGAAGTATAGGCTTGTAGAAGAATATTTCAAAGTATACATTAAAAAAATGTCCAAATAAAAACACAACAGCAACTTATCTGCAATCAGTAGCTTGAGTTATTACAGCGTAATATTAACTCATTTAGGGCAAACAACAAAATGCAAAAAAAAAAAAAAAAAAATGTTTTGGACAACTTTTTATTATGTATGTTTATGTTTAGTTATGTTTAGTTATTACCTCTTTATAAATATTTATTTGTCTACATACAGCAAGGTTACATCTTCTAATTTAAAATGTGTGAATTTGCATCAGTTAATTATGTGATTAATACCATATGAAACAAACAAGCGCCGTTGTTTTGTTTTTTTTTTTTTTTTTTAATTTTTTCGGTTTAACGGATAACCTGGGTCACATTTAGATATTGTTAAGTGGCTTTGAATAGGCGCCCTGAATTCACAGCTCCAAATGACCCGCGATAATCAGGTAATTAAAATCAGGCCATTCCCCACATCTGACACACTTTACTCTCACGCTTCATCTGAATAACAAATAAGTCCCGGCCTGGTTTCTCTTACAGAAAGGGTAGAAATAATAAATAAAGTAGGAGAAATTGGCTTCCTCTTCATTTCAATATTAACGTTGTCTTCGTCTTCTAAAGAAAAGATAGAAAGTGAGTTGGAAAAAAGGGGGCAAAGGTCCTGTCAAAAGTGCCAGTGCCTGTATGGAAGTACCCGGTTTTCTTAATTCATCCCTTAGGACCGGATAAGTCTATCAATCTGTTAAATTGGAAAGCCATTAGGTGCCCTGGTTTATGTGTTTCAAGCTGTTAACTAGAGGCTGATTGATTGTTGTTCCTTTGATGGGATATGCTGATCTAATCTCACTGTGTGCACGTTTGCAATAAATTACACAATTCATTTCCCCCATTTAGAGAGAGGGTGGGTGTGGGGGGCAGGGGGGGGCTCACACCTCCAGGCATGCCTACGCTATGCAGGCAAAAGAGCAGGGAACCTATTTTATGGTGCCATTTAGCCGGCAAGCTTTCAGCAATCCCAGCGTTCTTTCAAGTCCCCCCTCCTCCTCCCCCTTGGCCTCAACCCTTTCCAAAAAATCGAAGCATAATCAAGGTGTATGTTTAGAAAATTTATTGTTATAATTTTCCGCCATAATCTCCTCCATTTTCCCGCAGCCGCGCCGACATATATCATCATCTAAGAGGAGAAAATGGATAGCAGTTTAAAATTTATCGGTCTTTGATTCTCAATTATACATGTTTATGACTTCATCTGTCTTCAGTGACTTCAACCTTTTCCATTATAGCAGAATATTATTTGTACGGAATCCATTAAATTCACAAGGCAGGGCTGTAATGGCGGGGCTGCAGCGATTTGCAGGGGGAAAAGTTTTGAAAGGTTGGCTTTAGGAAAAGCGCAGCTGTTATGACACAAGAAATTGCTTTATTGATGGTGTGCTCTGCTGCCTGTGCATTTGGCCATTTGTTACCGGGCCCATATCTATATCTCAGGCTGACGCTGATGAGAACCTTTCTGCTACCTTCTCCGGATTACTGACTTGTAATGACACATGCAGGCAGGCTGTGTGAAAGACGACAATCCAGGGGAGAGTTTCGAGGGGTACAGAGGATGGACATTTGGGGCAGGTGGCTGGAGGGCTCAGATTAAACTCTGGATGAGAAGATAAAAAAAAAAAAAAGGCCCAAAGACTGTTTCCCTATGCGCCATCCGGAGGTCAACATCTCTGCAGGGGAATAAGAGAAAACAATAATAATAGAGTTAAGTCGAAAATATTCAAACCCCTTGAATTTTTTCTCACGTAGTCAAGTTGCAACTGCAAATCTCTCTTCTACTACAGTTTTATCTGTTAGACCAACATAAAGCAATGCAAAATTGTGAAAAAAGTAAAGTATGCGGCACATTTGTTTGACTATGGTTTTCTGTGCATAAATCAGGCCTTTATGGAACAATAGCACAACGAAAGCATGTGTTGAAAACAATCCATAAAAAGTCCCATTTGTTGTTTGCAACAAGGTGGCTCGACAAACGTGAGACCAAAATGGAAAACACACATACCCTGAAAACAGCACTTCCTAGCAGGAAAGTGGGGGTGTTAGCATCGTGATGTGGGATCAGATGTTGTTCGGCGTCGACAGAGAAGCAGGTCAGAGTTCACGGGAAGATAAGAGGAGCTACATTTAAGGGCAAACCTAGAGGGAAGTCTGTTAAATTCTTTAAAATACTTGAAACTAGAATACTGGGACATTTCTACATGCAGCCAGAGCTACAGTGGAGTGGTTTAGATCGTTAGATAAAGTGGTCCAGTCAAAGTACAGATTTGAATTCAAGTGAGAATGTGTAAAAGAAATTGAAGATTTATGTAGACAGAGACTCTCCATCCAATCTGAGCTTTAGCTGTCCTGCAAGGATAAAGCTAAAAAATTGTCAGTCTCTCAATGTGCAAAGCTGCACTGTAAAAAACAAACAAACTCCAAAACAAACAACAACAAAAAATCCCTGTAATACCTACAGCTGTAGTTGCCAGAATTTTGCCATATAAAATCAGTAAAATCCATATTTATTCAGTTTTATCATATAAACAAGGTAGAATATGTACAATACATTAAAATTCTGTGGTTTCCTGGATTTTACGGTAAATTAGAGAAAATTTATTTATTTATTTTTTATTTTACAGTGTGGTCGAGGCACATCCAAAAGCTTTACAGCTGAAATTGCTTCTGCTTCTACAAGATATTTAACACAAATAGCTGAGTACAAGTGCACACCAACTCTTTCACATGTTGACTTTGGAAAAGTTTTCACACTTTGCATTGTTTTGCTTCCACCGCATGACAAAATGTGCAAAAGATCACGGAGTAACAGCTTTTTATACAAGGTCTATGTAATAAAACTAGGCAACTGAAAGATCTAGAGATGTATAACAATGACAGCTTAATAGAATATACTAGAATTTGCACTTTTATCCACGATTTTGCCTGTTTTACACACAAAGCAACAAGATTGTCTTCTGTTGGGCTTGGCTGAATGACATTGAGCTCGTTTCGACTGCCTGGTGCAAAGGGGCCGAGTAAAAGTTAATCAGGCTGTAACTCAAGAGCCATATGGCCACTTACAATCAATGCCTGCACAATCCCAATTAAAGCTTGCCGGGTCAGTGGACAGCCACTAATTCCTTTAAATGCAATGCTTAAATCTAAGCAATCTCCGTGTGGCCTTCGTTGGTTCAATGGCTTGTTTCAACCTGAAATCGAGAGTTAAGAGTCCAAGAAGGACACAGAGTGGACAGAGTTTTGGTGATAAATGCCAAACGCCGTTTGGGTGGAGGGCGGCTGACGCAAAGACGGGCAAGCTCTGTTTTCATTTGTTAAACTAAATGAGCTCAAAAGGTTTATAAAACCTATAGTGATCATAGCAAGATGACAGTTCATCACTATACATTGTATTTGTATTCAAAAAAATTAAAACTTTGCATATTTATATTAATAATCCAATCATTTTCACTCTTACAGCGATTTTTTTTTTTTTTTGGAGGTTACTTTTATTTGTTTTAAATCCCCCAAATCTTAAAGAAAAACATTGTGCATCCGCTACGCGGATACTCAAATGAATATTTTTATCATATTTTTTCCTCTCTTTTGCCAATTATTCCATCTATTTTAGAAATCACATTTACATTTAATGCTGGATATTCATTCTTCTCTTTATAGTAATTCTAGATTGTATTAGTTTTACAGCTAAACTGAATGAAAGTAAAATGAATATATACTTTCTTGTGACTATTTAGAAATTAATTGTTTCTAAATTATTTAATTTATGACAAGTTTTAAATTGTATTATTGCTGTTATTATTACTGTTGCCATTATTATAACACCTAAAACATAAAATAAACCATGAAAAAGAATACTATCAGGCAAGAGCTAAATATCGCCGTCAGGCAAAAACCATGAATCGCAAAAAAAAATATTTGTTTTCTTGCAAAAATCAACTGTATTGCTCTCATCTGTCTGTAGTTTAATTGATAAATATCCTTTTAAAAAAGCATTAATAGCATCATGGGACTTTGACCAAAAAGAAACAATTCATACTTATAAATAAATTATTTTTTTTTCTTTTTATGTTAGAGGCAGAAGGTTTTTATCAGTGGTGGAATGCAAAATTAGTAATGTCAACTAAAGGTGTCATTTTCCAAGAGAGCTTAGTCGTGAGACATTTTTAAAGAATAATTCTCCATTCTGGATTTTTATTTTTATGGTGTATTCTTTATCAGCACTACTGTTTTCACTCCAGTTAGGGGTCCAAATCTTTTCCTCCTGAAACTCACAACAAACTCCCAGTTTCACTGTCAACACCTCTTAGTCGCTTGTTTGCCATGGCCCTCTCTCCTCCTGCCTTCTCTCCCTCTGAGCTTTGGCCGTTGTCTTTTATCACAATTCTGACCCACAGAAAGGAATTCTCACAAGATATCAAAACAAAAATCTATATTTAATATGGGAGCAATTACAAAGCAAAGTTGGCTGCACAGGGCTGTTGTCACCAGAGCGCGTGTTTTTCATCAAATAGGTCATTAGACGATGATGGATGTAAACCTATAAAGTATCTAAACTGGACCTTTTAACAAACCACGAGCAACACTATCATTTCTCTAATAGAACCTGCTGACCGTGTCATTCCCTGCTGCCATTTGTCATTTTTCCTTGTGAAATAATCAATATCTGGGCGCTTTGAAATAAATAATATAAAGGCCATAGTAACCTACCCAAGGAGCAACAAAAATAGACTTATGGAGCATTCAGAGGGCCTAAATGGCGCGTGGGCACGGGCTACTACATGTTGGTAATCAATGCATAATAAAAGCTCAAACTGATTGTGTAATACCATTTTTTTTTTACGTTCTTTTCAATGATGGGTTCTCGAGTATCAGTTTTTTCTAGCCACATGGAGTGCAGTAAGAGCAGAAATCCTGCTGTGGTGTATGTTTCCACTGAGTTTTCATTTTTACATTCTTTGTTTTTACGCACTCTACATTTAAGAATCTTAGGTTCGATTTTGTAATATTTCCAGTGTCTCACAAAAATAAACATTGAGTTTATTCTCACTATGCAAAAACAGACCCCTGCAACCAGCATTTAATGCTGAATTACAGTTACGGATTCATCTGTGAACCTGAACCAAAAAACACACAAATATAAAGTGAATGGTTTCGATGAAACTATGAAAACCACTTTTAGTTTTTGTTTTGTTTTTCCAAACATGACAAAGGTTTAAATATCAAGCTTTAAGATGTCTAGTGTTGGATAGTCATGTTCACTCAAAGAGTTTCAGTTAATCAAAGAGAGCAAACTCCTCATAAAAAGGTTAAACACAGACTTATATTAGAATTAATTTGACAGCTACAAATCAAATCTTAAATTCAGTGTCACAACTCACCCATGGTCCATTCACAACTATTTCTGGTTGTCATGGTACCTACACTGTGCACAACACAGAGTTTGTTGGCTGAATGGGAAAAACTATAGCTGACATAGTTGCCAGTCTCCGGCAGCTATGATGGTCACCTATTCCTTGAGTTGAAAACTCTTAGTCTCACTACTGACTTGAGTGTGCTGTGTTTAATTTTTTAAATTTTATTTATTTATATATTTTTTTTAATTTGGAGAGATGACTTGCCCTGAGTAAAAAACTGATTTTTACTCAGTTTTCTCGTTCAGCACCAATTCACAACAAATATGTTCAGGGACTGTAAAACAAATAATAAAAAAATGTAATTAAATAAAATCTTAATCACTGAATTTATCTAAATCAGTCCATTATAATCCATTCATGTAGATTCAAATTCACTTACATGAATTCAGATGACCTCTTAATGATGATACACTGAAGTCAAGTTCACTTTATTTTACCACCTGGAGAAGATTGATTTTAAAAAACTGGTTTAGCAGCAATCCATCAACCTGAGCTAGCATATGGTGACTTCAGACTGTTAATCATACCAAAATAACATATTAACTAGTTATTCAAAATAACTAGTATAATTTAGCAGAACAAAATAACAAAAATGCTGCAGAACAAAGCTTATTACATGTTGCTTTGATGAAATTCTCTTTATCAAAGATGTGTTTATTTGCACCTCAGTTGCAATGATGGCAAACATTGTAGTCTCAGGATGTATCCATCTGAGCAGTTCATTATGAAACAGTTATTCTATGCTTGGATTTGACATTACATGTTTAAACTCTAATTTATCCTCTAAAAAACAAGATCAAGCATCAGAATATCCCACTGTTTATAGTCAGAATGAATGAATGAAAGTACATGTGTAACTCAGTCTTTTGCAAATCTGCCATTTTTGTCCTCCCTATTGTCACCTTGCGTTTATCTGGAGAATTTATTATGTGCATGACTCTTCCAATTCTTTTTTTTTTTCTTTTGTCTTACGGGGTCCTTTTTTGTGACTTCCCACAATCCTACAGCGTAGACAACAGAGTTGCCCTCATAAGGCGGTGGAATCAGGCACATGCTCCCTGCTCCCCACAGAGGGCGCTGTCCCTCCGCCGTTCCTCCTCCGTATCAGCCCCAGCAGTTCCCCAACCAGCGCGGCTGCTGCTTTTTAACAAGTCAATTAATATCAATGAGTGAATATACATGGCGCATTTTACAAAGAGCGCAATCTGAGGGATGAATTAAAAAAATCGATTAGGAATTAAAAAAAAAATATATATATAACAATAATAATAAATGAATGACTGCACGACCCGCAAACATGGTGGAAGTGGCCCTCGCTGGAAATCAATGAATTAGAAATATGAATCTAATCGCCCATTGGTGACGCGCCGTGCAGCTACATACCTTTTTTTTTCTTCTTCTTCTTCTCCCCCCAGATTATAGGAACAGAAATTGACAATAAATGAACGCACAGAGGAACAGGCATCGCTAAACACATGCAGTGTATTTAGGCTTGCACGAAGTAAAAGTGAACCGACTATCAACAAAGAAGCAGATTGTAAATTGATTTATTCAATTGTTATTTATTTAATATTGCTTCACAGTCGTTATTTATTAGGTGAGATAACAATGTGGATAACAGGCCCGTGCTGTAGGTAGCTCTAAGATGATTGTTGACATGAGACCCCACACCCACTCGCGACGGGATTTGCTTTTAGAAATAAATTTGGATCTAATAGAAAATGTTTTATTAAAGCAATTACCAAAAATTCCGGACAACTGTTGCGAAAAACGGGCCTACTGTGCAGGGGATCCTTGAAATGCATTTTCAATTAAACTGACTTTTTAAAACAATACTTGTAACAGCCTCACGTCTCCCAGTTACTTTTTCAATGCTCGTTCAAAAAGCAATTTAATTTAAATTTTAGAAAGAAGAAGAAGACAGACTAAAAAAATTGAAGAGTTAAAGCACACACGCCTTTATATTAGATGAAATAGAGGCAGATATCTGTGAGCGATGCAGTCTTTGTTCCTTGTGAGACGGGTCCAAATCCTTCCTTTTGGTGCTGTTCAATTGTCGCTAATTGTACTGTATGAGACCAATAACAGGGGAGCGCGCACAGCCTGCAGCCACAGGGCGCACGGAGTGGGGAGAGGAGGGGAGGATGGTCTCTCCCTCTTTTTTTTCCTCCCTCCCCTCGCCGTCTCTCCCTTAATCCCATTTGCCATTGTACATGCCCAATCGCCTATACTTTCCGCATTTAACTTGGATGACATTTTTATTTCATCATTAGCATCAGACACCGACTGACTGACACGCTGGGACACGAAGAGGTTTTTTTTTCCTTCTTCTTCTTCTTCTTCTTCTTCTTCTTCTGCTTCTTCTTCTTCTTCTCCCCCCCGCGCTTTAGACGGAAACACTCCGGGATGAGACATCCCCATGATTGTCTTTTTGTGACACGTATCAACGCTTTATTTTATTATTTAACCCGCGGAGAAGGAAGTGTGTTTTGACGACGCTCTCCGGGTGTGAAGTAGAGTTAGAAAAACAGGAACTCAAAGTACCTGGGATATCCACAGCCTGTAAGTCAGCATTTTTTTTTTTTTTTACTTTCACCCCCTCCTCTGCTTTTGATAAGAAAAATAAATAAAAAATCCTGGACCTCTGCGTTCAGACCGCAGCTGCAGCGATGCCAGAGACGACACAAGAGACGTGCGCTCCGGCCAAGGATTCCCCTTTCTTCATCAAGAACCTGCTGAACTGTGACAGCAAGCCGTCTAAACCCAAACCGCCGCTCGTCGCCTCCGCTAAGGCGGCCTTAGAGGGAGGATTTTCCCTCTCCCAGGTCGGGGAATTCAACTTTCCACGCTTTGACGTGCCCGCGCAGCGGTTCACTCTACCGGCGCACTACCTGGAGCGCACCTCTGCGTGGTGGTACCCCTACACCCTCGGTTCGGCGGCTCATCTGCACAGAACTGAAGGTAAGATGAGTGATACCTATGCAGTCTGATTTTGAATAATAAACGCGACAGAATAAACCAATTCTGTTTCGACGTACCTAAAACGTCTCCCGCAGAAGACAGATTTCCCATAAAATCGCGCATTTCGTGCGTTTTCTTGAAAGGCTTCGCAGGCGTGTGGAGATTCAACACCTTGTCTCCTGCATAACCTACTTTGTTATGCAACGACACGGTATAATAGATCAATAAAGCGACACGCTGCGCATAAAACGAAGCAGACATGATGAAACCATTGGATGAGGGCGACGATGCGCAGCTTGCTTTTGATTTGTCTCCTCGCGCTTGTGGTGGACATCTCACCCCGGAGGCTCCGTCACTGACAGCCTTTTTTTTTTTTTTTTTTACACATCCCCGTTTTTTTTTTTTTTTTAATAATTTTTTATACTTTTT
>NW_015112872.1:150306-202165 GCF_001443285.1 Poecilia latipinna | reverse complement strand
GCAGCTTTCTTTTGTTTTTTCTCCCCCCGCGTGGGGGGGACATCCCCCCCCGGGGGCCCCGGCCCCGACAGCCTTTTTTTTTTTTTTTTTTACACATCCCCGTTTTTTTTTTTTTTTTAATAATGATTTATACATGTATGGTCATAACGAGCTGAGCCGAACAGGTCCGTTTTAGAATCAAGAACTAAAGTAACTTTGAAAATCAAGTTATTATTATTATTATTATTATTATTATTATTATTATTATTATTAACCTTTCACAATGTGTTTATTTGTGGGTAGAAAAACTGTTTGACAGACAACTGTTTCCCTAAAATCTGCTGAGTGGTTCATATCAACAGGCGGTGATAAATGCCCCAAAACGCATACTATTATTATTATTATTATTATTATTATTATTATTATTATTATTATTATGACATTTCTCCCCTGCTCGTGTTTCCATTCCAGCAATCGAGAAACCAGGAGCCAGAGATTCCTCCCCGACCTCTGGCACGGACAGAGACTCCCCGGACCTTGTGCTCAAATCCGAGCCGGACGCGAAAGACGACGACGACGAGGACGAGGACGAGCACAGCAACAACAAAAGCAGCGACGAGATCATCCTGGAGGAGAGCGACGCGGAGGAGGCCAAGAAGGACGAGCTGGAGGAGTGGAAGAAGCGCGACGAGGACAAGAAGCCGTGCCGCAAGAAGAAAACGCGCACAGTGTTCTCCCGGAGCCAGGTGTTCCAGCTGGAGTCCACCTTCGACATGAAGCGCTACCTGAGCAGCTCGGAGCGCGCCGGTCTGGCCGCCTCGCTGCACCTGACGGAGACCCAGGTGAAGATCTGGTTTCAGAACCGGCGGAACAAGTGGAAGCGGCAGCTGGCCGCCGAGCTGGAGGCCGCCAACCTGAGCCACGCCGCGGCGCAGAGGATAGTCCGGGTGCCCATCCTCTATCACGAGAACTCTGCCTCGGAGGGCGCGGGGGGCGCGGCGGCCAGCGTGCCCGTCAGCCAGCCGCTGCTCACCTTCCCGCACCCGGGAGTCTACTATTCCCATCCCATCGTCACGTCTGTGCCGCTGCTCAGACCGGTTTGAAAACCGCCGAAAAGAGTTTTGATGTTTCATCTTATGACAAAATAATAATAAAAAAAGAAAGACAATATTTTTTTAATACAAAGTCAGACACTGCGAAAAAAACAACAAAAAAAACTAAGAAGAGACTGTCACTGTCAGGCAAACATGGACTTATTTTGTCAGATAGGTAATTGTGTCATTTTCCATAAGGGTACCGTTTATTATTATTATTATTATTATTATTATTATTATTATTATTATTATTATTATTATTATTATTATTATTATTATTGACATCTCAGGAGTCTGCCCACTGTATGAGTGTATTTTTTTCTTATTTTTTTGTTTTAAAACCTGATTGTTGCTGGACAGGCCATATCTGTGCGATGCAAAAAAAAAAAAAAAAAAAAAAAGGAAGTGGGGCGTGGGGAAATCTTGTTTACATAAAAGTGGTGACCTTCTTCTCACTTAACACCCTCATTTGAATTTTATTTCCTTTTCAAGAGCTGGTGACACTGCTGTCAGATGAGTGAATTCACTAAACGTGGAACACTTGTTTTGATCTTTTTTTTTCTTTCCTTTTTTTAAGCGCTTGAAGGGGGACAATCAAGACACTCTAGCTGTAAAAAAAATATCCACGTAGCTTTCTGTTTTTAGTGATTCTTTTAAACGCTCCTTCCACACAGACAGTTCTCTTAAGCACAAGTCTCCAATGACAATTTGTGTTTTTGAAACGGAGGGATTAAAAATAACGAGACAAAAAAAAAATCACTGGTGTAAAAAAAATGTAAATGTATATATTTAATGAGACGCGGAAAAAAGAAAATTCCTTACACGCTTCTCATTTGTAAAGTAAAAAAAAACCACGTTTTGATATTGTATTGCTGGATCATGTTGTGAAATAAATCGAAAATATTCCTTACGTTTCGTTTTTTGCCTTATTACACTTTTGTTTTGTTTTGTTTTCTCGCTACCATTTAATATATGTAAATATGTAATTAAAAGTTAAAGCAGGACTTTACCCACTCACTCTTTGAGCAACAGCAGGTGGCTTCTCTGCCGTCGCCCAAAACGTCATTTTACATAAAGAGTGGCTCGGTCAATTACGTGCGTAATTGGCACCATCACGGGTAATGTATTCGAGGACATTATTCTCCAAGTACGAGCGTTTGTGTCATGTCAATCTGAAAATATCGATTTATTATTGTTCTTGCATTTGTTTTATTTTTAGCTTGTTGTTTTCACCATAAACTTTTTATTTTTTATTTTTTATTTTTTTGCATGGCTTATTATGAACTTATGTGTAGCTTGTTTATTACATCACTTGAATTTAAATACGATAAAGCAATTTAGCAACATTAAAAATAGCCTATAATATTGACTGGTAACGGCTTTTCTTTTCTTTTTTAAATCTGTGATTACATATAAATAATAACATAATAGTAATAGTGCACAATTAAAGCTTGCAGTATTCTACCGTAACCCAAATTACAGCCCCATCCATATTAAAATGTGCACAAAAAAAAGAAAAAAAAAGATGTAAATCTTCAAATTAGAGATACATTATTTAACAGGTACTTTGTCTCAGAAGGTTCTACAGGTGTCACTGCACTCCTGAGGTCTATCTCATACCGGGAACATATGATGGCAAGGTCATCATATGTTACAACCAAAACACCTAAAAAAGTGGATTAAGCTGTCAAGTGTGCCCTTTATAATGACGAACACCTTATTCAGTCTGGTTCGTAATTATTTAGGACGCGTTTGTGAAGTTTGAATAAAGATACAAAACACAACAACGGGACCTTTTTTATTTTTTTTTTTTTTTTTAAAGGCCTTCTTCTACATGAATCAGATCAGACGTAGAGACACATGGTGTGTTTATATCTCTTTTTAAAATGCTCATATTCTGTCCAAAGTTTATGAGGGAGAAAAACACGGAACTCAGACCAGGAAGGTGAAGAGAGCATCTCGCTTGTGCAGAAACGATAATCTGATGGTGATATTTAAATATTGTTGTGGCGAAGTTTTTTTTTTTTCAGTTTTGTCTTTCTTTCTATTTTACAAACATAATTCTCCACTAGATTTTATTTAGGCGTCAGGGGCTGGTTAGTAACTGTCGATTAATTAAATCTTAAATCTCTTACATATATATATATATATATATATATATATATATATATATATATATATGGATTGATTTTCATTATTGGAAACTAATCAGTCAGTATGAACTCTGTTGTGATGACCTCATCAAGAGACAAAGGGTTCATTCAAATATCATCATATCATCCGGGTATATTGACGCGTACCTTACCATGAACACTCAACACGGCCCCATTACTGCAAATTAATAGATTAGTATAGCATTATTCCTCTGGCACATATCGATCTGTGAACGTCTGCAGCACGCTGCGTCAAGTAAAGCGCAGCAGCTTTCACACGCTGCTTCGGCCAAGCTCATGACCTTGATTTGCGCGCATAAATTGAAAAAAAAAAAAAAAAAAGTCACCACTCGATAATTTCCATTTGTGCGACATCTTTATGTAAAGGAGTGGAGGGGAGGGTGGAGCAGAGCGGGAAAAAAAATCAGATTAAACGCATTTGCACGAACAGGGACAAACTGACGTGACTGGGTGTATTGTATTAAAATGGAGAGCTGAATGGATAATATTCAGCAGTCCCCGTCACAGGACTCAGGGGCCAGTTGGGAGACACTCAAGTAAGTGGACTTCTTGCATAATACCAACCTGGTATTTTTATTAGCGAGTGTCATGCGCAGAGGTTAAAGCGTCCATATCAAGAATTTTGTCGCAAAAACGGACCCTGTGAGGCAAGAAAAACAAAACAAACAAAAAAACAGGGGCACATCGAGGAATTTTTCAAAGTGGTGGCCAGATAAGTGTCACTTATGATTGGTGTGGGTCACTGAAAGCAAACACGTGAAAGAATTTCAAAAGTTTTGATAATTCCATGTCATGTTTCTGTGGATCAGTTTTTGGGGGCTTGTGAGAAGAAGGAGTGCTGCTATGAAATAAAGGGCATCACACAGAATGCATATGTTGATATGGGTATCCCCATTATGGGTTACATGAGCCTTACATGTAAATCATCAGTGTCAAATGGACACCACATGAATTTCAAAGGCTTCGTGCGGGAATCATATGAAATTTACGGCTTTCCCGTGTGCATCGTGCATAATTTTGAAGATTTACTTGTACACCACATTAGTTTTCTTGGTCCCACGTGGTCTTTACATGAAGTTTATCATTCCAGATGGGCATCACATAAAGTTTAGTGATTTCACATAGATGCCATATGTGATTTACAAGTTTCACGGTGGCATCACAAGCATTAAGTTTATGGGTATCTGTTGGGTACCTCTAGTACATCACAAAGGTTTCACATGTCAGCGTACATGTCTTTCACATATACACCATCAAAATGTTCTAAATCTTTTTTTTTTCTTTATGCAAAGCGTTTTACATTATCCAACATACAATTTTAATGCAATGCTTCACATGGTCATCACGCTCATGTGACCTTACGTTTTCCAATGTGATTTATGAAATGTAAAATTGTGTCTTTCTGTCAGGGTTTAACTGCAAATGTTCAATGTAATAATGGCTGTGCTTCATGTGAATGTACTTTGAAGCTTTATTGTCTCAATGTTGCTGTTTTTTTTTCATTATATACAAAGACAGACAAACAAAAAACACTAGCTACTTTGTTCATCTTATTGACCATAAAATGATTTAAGCAATGTTGGCTGTGTTTTCTATATCTATGTTTTTCAAGACACAGGCCCTAACAGTGCATGCATTGAAGTGAACTTTGGAAAAGCATTGGACTAAATGCCAAAGAAATCTTAACAAACATAACACGTGAGGATAAATTTGATCATTTTCTGATCAAATGTACTAATGAGTCGTCCACAAATATACAAACTCACATTTAAATGGAGTTTGTCCCCTAGACAGTCAAGACCCAAGAGATTGGTTTGTGTTTCCAACAGACATGCTATGTAGTCAATTAATTTAGTTTATTTCAATGAAGCAGGTTCACAGCAAATGCCATCTCAATTAAAACACTTGACAAAAGTTCAGTTTATTTAGTTTAGGTTTAAGTTGTCCATTTAAGGCAGGTCATTCAGTTGCTCAATCCCTTCGCAGCAATCCCTTTTTCTGAGAAAGCATGTGGCGACAGTGGACGTTTGATTTCAGCAAATTGAAGAATATGTTGTTGACCTCCTTTGGAGTTATAATTTGACTGATTGAATAAACGCTGCTACCCCTTGAAGCTTATTCTCTCCAATCTTAAAGAAAATATTCTTATTTTTCAATATGAATTAGAAAGCTGATGCTGCTAATCTTCGGAGTTTCTGTAACTTTATCATTAAGGATGCTTGGGCAAAAACGGTCAAACTTGATTGTGAAAGAAAACAAAACCCTCAGCCTCCACAATTAAATGTAGAGTATCAAGCAACAGATAAATGCCAATCAATAATCAGAGACCATACAAAGGTGATGCCCTCACCGCGCGCTCCCGCGTCACACATCACGCGTCTGAAGAGGAAATCTTGTTTTTCTACCGACGCCATTTGCTTTCCTGATTGAACGCAGGGCATCAGATTTTCATCAAAGTTCTATTAAGTGAAACATAGGTTGCAGAGCAGCGTCTGATTGGAACAGTTTAAATTTTAATTGTGTTTTTAATTTGACATATAGTTGCTGTGAAGAATGACACCAAAACGCCGAGGGGGCGGTCGATTTTCTTAATTTCTCCCCGAGGAATTGATGAGTCTATCAGGGCAGTAGATTGGAAAGCCATTAAAACTCAATGGTTGGGTTGTTAATTGGAACTTGATGGATAGGAGCCCTTGGATAGGCTGTGGCTGATCCAATCTTCCTGACTTTGTGTTTTCCAATAAATTACCCAGTTCATTTCCACACTCGGATTACATAAATTGTACACCTTCAGGGCTCGGCTGCTCTGCTTGCATTTACAACTCTCTCCTCTCTCTCTCTGTCTATCTCTCTCTCTTTCATTCACACGCACGCAAGAAAGGCGCGCACAGAGGAGGAGGGGGGAAAAAAGGGAGCAGCCACCGCTTTCTTGAATGAAAATCGAAACATAATCAACGTTTATACTTAGAAAATTTATTGATATCATTTTCTCTGGTAATTTCCTTATTCTAGACTTGGACACGCCATATATCATAATACACACGTGTAAAGGCTCTTTGTTTAATATTTATCGGAGCTTGATTCCCAGATCAAAGCGCCTCATAACTTCATCTGTCTTTCTCAGAGCTTTCTCTCCTGCTAAAGATCTTGTTCAGTTATTGTGGTAGGCCGGCCGTACGCCACCTATCATTGTGATAGAGCGCGAACTTAAGGCGCGCTCCTCTGCTGTTCGGGCCTGAAGACACACAGGGAGGGGATTATTGTTGCCACAATACCAGAAAACAACCACAGCTCGCCTTTTGCCGCTACTGACCTGTAAACGTCAGCTTTCCCCATCAAGGTGGTATGCGTAATTTATTCTTTTTTTTTTTAACACTACAGCAACGCGTCGTGTCCACCATCACCGATATTTTTGTTAAAGTAGTCTGAAAGTGACGGAAGAGGCGCGGCGACGCGCTGACACGGGTCTTTGTATGAAAAAAGCGGCATATAAAAAATAAACCCATTTAAGTGTCATTGCAGATTTCACGCCTTATGTGTTACCACCATAAATCCAGCATCCGCCTCGACTGCCCTCGTATAATTCCGCATCCCCCCCAACCCCACCCAAAACCCACCTCTCACCCCCTCCCTGAGTTTCAGCGGGACCGTTTAGCAGCTGCTGGTATTGCTGCCACTTCAGAATATTTACGCACGGCCCCAGATGCCTCTGACGACGGCAGGATCTGATGTCAGCATCAGCAGCGTCACCTCACCTGCATAATTAACCCAGCGTCTTTTCTCTTTTTCTGTTTTTTTTTCTTCTCACTCTCACAGGCTGTCCAAACAACATACCGGTTGTGTTGGTACGAAGAAGGTCGCTGACACGCAGAGTAGGCACCAGATTGTATGGGGACCAAAGCCGATGACTTACAGTTATTACCGCACCAGGCAGCCACCGTAGCGCCATTAATTGTGTTCTGCTGGGTATTTAACACTTCTGGTGTCGCGGATTTTTCCCAGCAATCAAATTGACCACATCGCTTGATTATTTTTGATACGGGCAACATGGGTCCACTGCCCAGGGCTCCATTCTACCGGAGGGAGATCAGGACAGTATTTGTCATATTCGACCAAACCTATCTCTTTCTTATTTGTGTGTCCAATCAACGAGAGCGTCCCTCTGTGTTGTGTGCACGGTGACCCCTGCCAGAAATATCTGGTCACTACTTGGTGCCAAAATTTATTTTTTAAGTTTTTCTTTTGGTTTTGCTCATCTGGACTGACTTTGATAAGTCAGTCCAGACGTGTGTCTGAAGTGTCAACACACGTCCAGTCTACAATTGATTGTATTCAACCTGAATGCAAAAGTTTTTTTTTTTTTTTTTAAGACATACAAATTGTACTTTCTAATATTAGCAGTAAGGTTCACTGCTCAGGGTGACTTTTGATATCTAATGGTCAGATTCAGACTTAGTGCTAAACTAAATGGTTATTTTACTGTTTTCTTTTATGCTTTGATCAGTTTGAAATAGAAAACACCCAGCTTGATCAAACTTGAAGTGCACAATCATAGATTGCTCATAAAAACAGTTTGAGATTTCTAAAACATGTACAGTAAAACACAATGTAGTACTTCTATTGTTCCTTTGTTTTTGTTGGGCATTTTGACCAACTTAAATAACTAGAAGTGTCAAAACTGGAAGGACAAGGACAATGAAGGACTGACCACAAGGATGTTTTCTTGTAATAGCTACTGAACAAAAAAAGCCCCCCCCCCCCCCATGCGTTGATTAGAGAATCACAACATCACATGATTGAGATTAGGTAGGAATTGGTCTGTAGTGTATGGTACTTATGAATTGTTAATTAATTTTATGGATTCTACTTTCTTAATGAGTTTGTGAAACCACATATGTGAGGTCAAACCACAGACGAAATATTTCCACTTAAATCTAAGATATTCATAGACGTAAGATCGACCTACACCTCAATCACTTCTATTTGAAGCCTCAGTTTGCTCAGTTGATAATTTATTACAAGCGACAACAGACATTGCATGCTATTTATCAGCTTTATCTTTAGTTACATTGTGGATAAAATGTGACATTAGTACAGAAATAAACAATAAAAAAATAAATAAAAATTTGCAACATAATTTGCAACACACTTTGACAAAACGGTAACAATTGAGATGATCTTTCTCTGCATGAGAACAACTAGTACATTTGCAAGGTTTTTTAAAACATAAATAAATCTAGATTTTACATTGTAAATATTTTTAAAAATTTACACTTCATATTTAGAGCAAAATTAAAGTCAGGCTCATTCTTGATCAATCTAATAGGTTTGGAGATCTACGTCCTGTATGAGAAGTAGAGCGCTCTTCTGGGCCCCCTGCTGGCCTGGGGGCCTGAAGCAGCAGCTTAGCTTGCAATGCCTTGGCTGGGCTGCGTAACTGTTTGCGTGGTGCTAATGTTAGATTGTGTCCGCAGGCAGACACAATCTAACAGAGGCGCGCGCGCGCACACGCACCCATACACAAACACAAACACACACACACACACACACACACACACACACACACACACACACACATTTTCAGAAGGTGGTGATGCGCGCTCACTATGCTCCCTGCACCGCCGCGTGCGCGCCCACAGCCTCCCACCACCTCCAATCAATTAGTCAATCAATTAGCCGGCCTCCACTCCACGCGCGGTCATCACGAGGCAGATTAGCTCAGTAATGATCAAATTAATTCTTAATCGTAGATAATGGACGGGGAATGAGTTTATGATTTTCAGGGGGAAAAAATGAGTTGGGTCTTTGTCTTAGATCCAAAGGCTTTGTGCGTGTTACTGTCACGGCAGCCAATTTGGCATGCATACAAAAAAACAAACAAACAAAAGAAAACAACAAAAAAAACAAAACAAAACAAAACAAAAAAACAACCGAACTGGCTTTAATTCAGGTCATTCACAAATGACTGTCATTGTTTTGAGACATGCATAAGAATAAAATACATTTTGTTTTACTTTTTTTTTTAGTAAAAACATGTATTTTGGTAACATACAACCACTCTAAAAGAAAAAAAAAAACTTATATTTTACTATTTATTCTAATAAAAAATTACTTTGTATATTACACATTGCATGCAACAAATACATAGAAAATTGACCACATCAATATCGCATTTTACAGTTTCACGTAAATTCTGAAATATGTAATTTTGGGCATATGGGCAATCTCTCCCTCTCCACTTCCCATCTCAAAACCCTGACAGGAGTTTGAAATTTCCGGGCTCATACTGGGTGCTGCGATTGGCCCAGTAGGAGCTTACCTACATGCAAATGAAGCAACGCAACTTTGTTGCCTCGGATCCAGAGCGTGAGGAGGAGGACCGGGAATACACTCATGTTCCCCGAGCTCTAGAAAAAACACCTCCACCTCCTTCAGTGTTAAAACGCTACAATTAAACCGGCTTGGGGGGGTTTAAAGAAGAAGAAGAAGAAGGAAAAAAAAAAGCGGACAAAAGAAGCTTTGGTAATTTTTACGCACCAGTCGTGTAGAAAGCAATCACGGAATCCAACGGGACTAACCGATTCAGCCAATACTTCGCTACTGTTATGAAGCGAGAATGAGTAGCGCAGACGACAGCGGGAGCAAGTGCTCGTCGGGCCCCGTCTCCAGCTTCACCATCCAGTCCATTTTGGGCACGGCGTCCGATGAGCCGCGCTCCGGAGCCAAGGAGCTGTCCAAGGGGCCGTCGCCGCCGAGGAGGCGCTCGCTGTCGGTGTCCTCCGAGGAGGAGTGCAGCGGAGGGGAGGACTCAGCGGACTGCTTCTGCTCCGACACGGGTCAAAGCGAGCCATGCACGCAGCACCAAGCCCACAACTTCTCCTGCTTAGGTCAGAAATCTATTATTATTATTATTATTGTTAATTATTATTATTATTATTATTATTATTATTATTATTATTATTCCCTATTAAATTATTTGGTGTTGGTTGGCTTGATTCTAGCTGCTATGTTCAAACCATGCACCATTAGTTTACATTCTAACACTGTAACACTCGCGTGCAGCCCCGTTCACTTCCACTCGTGTGTGCACGCACGAGCTCAGACGCAGCGGCGAGAGTGGAAGGTCGCACAAAACAGCCCCATGTCTAATCCTCTCATTTCAAATTTAATTGAGCCCCACTAATTGATGAAGCATGTTTCCAAAATGGCTGCACCAGGCCCTGCACACACACACACACACACACACACACACCGTCAATTGAGCGTTAAATATAGCGGAATTTAATTAATAGCTTACTGTAGCTGAACTAAGCACACTCGACATTGATGTGTTTATTCAGAAAAGTCACCATGTTTGCCACTCATTTCGTTGAAGTCAAACTCACTCAGTCTGACTCTGTTTACAAAAAAAAAAAAAGTAAAAAGTAATTCGCAGTCTCAGTGGCTGTTAAACCGTTCAGGAACGGTTCTGATCATGCGCTTCTCTTGACGCTATCAGGTTCCGCTAAAGGTCTTCTCTCCGGGAGTGACGGACTCGCACGGCGGCCGCACCTGTCCCAGCCTCTGCTGCAGGATTACAAGAAGGAGCAGGACAGACCGTGCCATCAGATGTCTCCTCTGTCGGAGGAGAGACAGGGGGACGGCGCGGACAAGCACGGCAACTCGGCCAAGAAGAAGACGCGCACCGTTTTCTCCCGGAGCCAGGTGTACCAGCTAGAGTCTACCTTCGACATGAAGCGCTACCTGAGCAGCTCGGAGCGGGCCTGCTTGGCGTCCAGCCTGCAGCTGACGGAGACTCAGGTCAAGACGTGGTTTCAGAACAGGAGGAACAAGTGGAAACGGCAGCTCTCCGCCGAGCTGGAGGCGGCCAACATGGCCCACGCCTCCGCACAGACATTAGTGGGGATGCCGCTGGTTTTCAGAGATAACAACCTCCTGCGCGTCCCCGTCCCTCGGTCCATCGCCTTCCCGACGCCCCTGTATTACCCGGGGAGCAACCTGCCAGCGTTACCTTTATACAACCTGTACAACAAAATAGAGTACTGATAGACTGTTCTCTACGTTTACCACTGCAGTCCACGAGAAAAAAAAAGAGACGCATTTCAAACAATACAAACTTTATATACGTGTCTCCATAACTCCATGTATATTAATTGTATCACTTTATTTGTTGGGAAAAAAAATCTGTACTTTACAAGAGAAAGCAACCAAGCTTCCCCCATGCATATAAAATACACCATGTGTATTGCTTATAACGATAGCAAGAAATTTGTACCGTTTTTATTTTTTATTATCTTTCACTGTTACAATATTGGATTTTGGGACTTCAAACAAAACCTGGATGAGTGGATTTGGAAGAAGCTGCTTTTACACTTTTATTTATAACTGATGATTTTATTCACCTAAGGACAAGAAAAGACATAATTGAGGAAATATATCATTGTTTTTTTTATTGTAATTTAGACCTTCAGTTATAAACACATTCAATAAATTTTTCTATTTCAGTGACAAATGGGATTGATTGGTTTTATTATACGGAATTTAAATTTTACTCCTTTTAGAGCCTTTTTAGATTTATAAGGCAACAAAATCAACTTTTCTGATGACCACAAAGTACATCATAAAAACAAATAAACAAACAAACAAAAAAACAAGGGGAAGTTAATTATTTTATTTGGGGGAAGGGATTTTTAATTTAGTTCTTATTGCTATATTTAATGAGCTTTATTTTCTGTCTTCTTGGATCCAAAAATAGCAAATTATTAAGATTCTGTGTGAGAAGCTCTGGCATGTATATAGTTATGTGGGGGAGCATCAGCAATCATTTGGTGAAATGTCGTAGAAAGAATTTTAAAATGAAAACATGAGGGATGAAATCTACAGCATGTTAACTAAATTAAGTAAAACTGTATCCAAAGATAATTTTCTAGTGAAAAACATTCAGAGAGCTTCACCTTATGAGGAATAAATAATAAGCTGAAATACATTGGAGATATTTGTCAAAGGGTTATAATATTGCTTCCCGTTCCAAAACCAAAATTGCGACACAAAATTACCAACTTTCGCTTTTTAAGCCTCCTTTTATTTTATTTGTCTCATATTACTATAGATTACAAGTGACCAGGGATCTCTGTCATAGATGAAAACATGCATACTGGGAGATAAAGCACATACATTTTAAGGCTAGAAACAGGATGCTCACTACCATTAGCCAATCATGCCCCTGGGCGGGATCTTCTCTCATTTGAAGTCTTGCCTCCAATGGCTCTTAGAAGCACCAGGCCTTGTATAGGGAGGGAAACCTAAGAAGGAGGCACGTTGTAAAAGTTCAAGACTCTTGTCATTGAGCTGCATCTTGTATTCTCCATTTGTGTAATGGATTGCAGGACAGGCCGCGCTTTGCATCCTGGACGGCGCGTCCTCGTCCTTTAGAGGCCTGTTAGGATTTTCAAGAACTTCCTCAAAAGACAAAAGAGGGGAAAGAGGGATCTCAGATTTTATAACAATTCGATTCATGCAAACATGAAACACACACCCGGACTTTATCACACACACCGAGCCTCTGCCAAACCCATGTTTAGGCTCTCGGGTGTCTGGTGGTTGATGGAAGGGTGATAAAATCGTGCCATTTGCCAGCTTTTTCTTGGGTGTCACATCCTGTGGGCCACAAAGGGGAGAGACCTGTCCACCCGTCTGCTTCCTCGCTCGCTCTCCATCCCACCAACCTCTCTCTCTCTTTCTTTCCCCCTCTCTCTCTCTTTCTGTGTGTGTGCTAATGGCTACATTACCTGGCAGAAATCATGACTAGCTGGGCTCTGCTGCCTCACAGATTATGCCTGACCCAATTTCTGCAACAGCCGCCCTGTGTTTCAGGGAAAATGGATAGCGTTAAACAACAGATGTGATTTATGGGTAACTGTGGCTACATGGCAAGGAGGAGGTGAGGTACAGGAGGATGAATTTGTGACAGATAGGAAAAGGGAAGGGTGTGTGTGTGGGGGGGCAGGGGGGAGGGACGGTAACGCTTGCGAAAAGGAGCAATAGCTTTGCTTGAATGAAGCTGTTTATTAGTTTCCAAGTGGTCATTATGTCATCTCGCGTGACGGCAATGCGCCACGCTTTTGGATGGATGTTTGCACCCCACTGACTTGTGGGAAATCTGCATGACCTGTCACCCTCAGGTGTTTGATTTACAAGACAAGGGAGGGGGTGGGGGAGAGAAAGAGACGTGCAGCACGCACGCAGAAGCAAGGGAAGAGCGTTCTGTGTAACTATGTATCACGGCAATGGCAGGTGTGAATTACAAATTTTAATAGCAAGGCAATGAAAATGATTTGAAGTGGCTTAAACTGCAAAGAGACGGAGACTGGCACAGTGATGAAGATTTGTTGAGATGATATGTTTTGCCTTAGGATTCATCAAACGGTCGTGGTAAGGTGAAAAGCAAGTGTAATTCACTCTGGGAGATAATTTATGAGAGGAGTAATGGGAACTGTGGGCTCCATGCGGAGGGGAGGGAAGAGTGCACCGAGTAAATTGATTCCCAGGCTAATTTTTTTTTTTTAAAACATATTTACAGGATCATTATGAATTATAGGAAAACTTCCAGATATCACCTCCCTTTACATCCACAGATAAGATCTAATCTAACTTAATCAGGATTATTGAGTTTAAACAGACTAGCAACAATATTATCCAACCCGCCTCAAGATCCTCTTTTGTACAAATCCCATCCTTCCATCATTTGCTGGACTGAGGGCCTTTCAGCTCGCTCGCAACTTGTTTACAGACATTTGATTTATAAATGAAAGGGAACGACGTGGCTTAATATTAGAATAAAGGGACGTAACACCAGAAATAGATGCGGGCACGAGTTTTAAAAGCGATCGCGATGCATTAAGCCAGGCAACTCTCAAGACCTGTTTTGCTCCCTAAATGAATTTGAGAGGAGCATAACGAGGTTTTTGAAGGCAGGCCCTGTCATCCGCCCGGCTTTAACCAGCCACTGTATTTATGGGTTAATGGTTAAAAAGGAGAGCTCGAAGCAGGAGCGATTTTTTATGATTCTGTTTTATATCAACTGGAAATGAAGGAGCTGAAGGGAAATTGTGTTTGCCCACCGACCCCCTCCCCGACAGAAAGCCCCTTTTCTCTTGACAGAAAGGGACTGTGCTACCTGGCAGGCAGGATGGTAAATGAAACATACAGACTTATTTATTAGAAATCATTTAAGAACATGAAACATATTAATAATAATGGAAGGGAACTAGTCACAGTGCTATTGAAAACGTATTTGCCCCTTGCGTATTTTGTTAGCTTTAGTATTTTTTTTATCATCCTGGCATTATTACAAATGAACATTTTATTGTCAGAGATAACATATAGTAAATACAAAATGCAATTTTCAAAATATACATTTATTAATCAAGAGTCAGCCGGACTACTAATCCCTGTAAATCACTAATTTTCACTCTAAACATAATAAATTGTTGTTCCAACAATTAGAGTTCGCGGTGACTGACAATGAGTCTTTTACGTCTCTGAGGAAATTTGTTTTGCTAAATTCAACCACCTGGAGGGTTGTACCATCATGGATGCACAGCCACTCATTTAGATTTCCTGTCCAGACTTTGACTAGGCCTCTCCAACACAATTAATTCGCGAGCCAGTAACAGCTGGACTTTCTGGTTTGCTTTGGAGCGCCATCCTGCTGCAAAACCCCAGTTTGCCTGAACTAATGGGTGGACAGTCGCTGTAACGACTTCCAGTTAGAGTAGAAATTGTGCTTACATCAATACCAGGAAGTTGTCCAGTTAATTAAGCAAAGCAACCCCAGACAGTCGTAATACCAACACTTTGTTTAGCTGTCTTAATATGGCATTTTTCATGAAATGCTGTTTGAGTTTCACACCAGGTTTACAGGAACCAAAAAAGTTCCACTTTTGTTTTTTGCAGAATTTTTTCAAAAGTCTCTCAGATCAAGTTATTAGTCGACAAAACAGCAAGTGAAGCATCCAGATGTGTGCTTTAGAAAAAAAAAAAAAAGGTTTTACTTACCTGGGAAGATTTCCATTGTTCCCTCCAGACAATGGATGGATGGATAAATGGTTCCTCACTTTTCAATGTTTTCTCTCTTTGTGTATAATGGGTTTTACTCTGGTTCTCTAAAGTCCCAAATCCTCATGATGATGACTTTGTTTCTCACTTGTTTTCGAATTTCTTTAAGTTGATGTGCTAATTTTGGCCTAGTTCACATTCACAGACAGGTTGTACTGATGTGGTGATGATTATTTTTTCACAACATATTTACCATACATAGCCCCCCCCCCCACCCTATATCAGCTAATTATTTTAATGCTGCCTATTGTATTTACTCAAGTTATCCTTATCAGACATTAAAATACGACTTTTAATCATAACCCACAAAAAACAACAAAATAAATCTGTGAGAGGGAAAATGCTTTTTTACAGCATTGTCCATATATCCATTTTCTTTTTCAATTTGGTATCTGGAACAAAATCTAACTTGCTTAAACTCTTCCTAATGTGACAGACAACTCAGATGTAGACGCATTTGCAGCTAGCAGTCACATAAAATTGGTCTTCTTTTAAACTGAATGAAAAAAAAAAAACAACTTCCAGTCTCCAAGTTAAAAATCCTCAAGAACAATGTTTAACCAAAGACATGGATCAGACCTTCATTGGCAAACTGAATCACACTTCATTGTTAAATTACAGACCATTTCTTGAACTGTCTATTTGAAGTGCTCCTCTCCCAGCACAATATGCACCAGACTATTACAGACTACAGTATGTGTAGAAAATGCAGCCATTACTCTGGAGATAAGTCCATTAGCATTACCTTTGACACAATAATGGCTGTGACATACAATTTTCTGCTCTCCATTTTTGTATTTGTAGGGATAATGGGGGGGCTGGCAGAGAGTAGGGGGGACGGTATCTTGAAGGCCTCGCACTACACACTCAAGTGTGAGACCACCGAGACAGAGAGCTCTGCAACAGTTGTTTTACCAACCCCCTTACCCCCCCCTCGGTCCGTCCCCTCTGCTTCTAAACCCCTCAGAGGGAATCAGGGGAGATAAAGCATGTCATTATTCTATTAAAGACCTACAATTTTTGTAATGGGACTTGCAGTGGTCGGCAGAAGTGCAGGCAGCTTCTTCAATATCCTGGACATTATTTGCTCGTTTAGTTAAATGATGTTTCTAATTCCCTCATAATTACTTGTAATGAGGCTGTCTCCCTCGTTTTGATGCGGCCACATCTTAATACGGCTTGGCATTCTTTTTTAGGGATAATTACCTCTCATGAGGCCAGGGAGCGAGCCTGCGGTTTGCTGTGCGCTGCACACGTGGCAAATTGCCTTGTTTCCTGCCATCTTGTCTTCCTGCAAATTGGTAAATTAGGTTTCTCGGCTGGAGCATTACAATTGTTAAGTTTGCTGTCTTGGCTCCTTCAAACGGTCTGCTTCCCTGATAACAAGAAAAGCTGTTGTGTGTTTTGTGGTTTTTCTCTCGATGCAGATTTTATGTTTGCAGAGTTCACAGAAAAGGGGGTGCCGAATGTTGGGGGCATTAAGAGCAATCTGCTAAAGGAGCAGCTTGGATATTATCTGGACATGCGATGCACATTATTGAGCAGCAAAATAAATGTAAATGATTAAAAGTAAATCTTGTGATTCGAAAGTGACACCTAAGTAGCAGCGCTGCATTTTTCAGCAATGATCTGAAAACATTAATTATATATGGCATAAAAATATGGTTCTGTCACTGAGATCAAGCTTTTAAGAAGTCACAGTTACAGAAAAAGATAAAGTTGTGATCTCTGTGATTTATAGTCAAGTTAAAGAGATGCCATAAGTAAAAAAAACGTGCTGGTCAGCGGTGTGATGCATAGAGAAATACAGTGCTGCCCCTCCCACACCCGTTGCTGTCCATTTCTGTCCGTTTCTTCTGATTAAAAAAAGGAAAAATAAAATTTTTTGTGGAAATATTGAGGGTCCTAGAAGGAAGAGTATTTGAACGTTTTAGCAACAATGAGAATGAATAAGTGTTGCTGTTCTGTTGTAAATAAGATCTTATACATTACTGTGATAAGTTGTTTTTTGTTAAACATACCATAATATCTTGGAACAGTAAAATTTTTCCTCAATGTACTTTTGTCTTCATAGATTTTTGATGTTGCTGCTCTAATCATGTTAATAACAGACATATAAACATGCCAAATATGTCTAAATCAGCTTTACGGTTAGTTATATGACAAGAACTTTGATAGTATCGATATGGGGTATTCATCACAGCTAAAACAATAGGTATTGCTAATAAAAACAATTGATATTCCAACATGCAAACTGTCCAATTCCAGTCCGAAGCCTTAGAACAGAATATTTTCTTTCCTGTCTCTCCTCGGTCAGCGGACCTGTCCGTGTTGTCCCCCTGAAATGATCCAGCTGCCGTACTCAAACCACAGCCGTTTGCAGGGCTGGCAAAGGGGGTTTTATTTCTAAGTGCTGATGTGTCGCAGACAGTTTGGCTCTACAAGGGCCTGTTACACGCCGATTAAAGAGAGGGAAGGAGTGCTCCCGCAGGGCGGGCTTGTACATTTACCCTGACCACAAAAAGCTCTAACGTTTACACCCCGGTGCTGACATGACCTTCAAACAAGGTCCCTGCCTGCTGCCCGGGTCTATACTGGAAGTGTCTGAGAGCAGACCTCCAGTGGACCTAACAGAGAGACAGGAAAGAAGACATATCTTTGTATCAGAAATGACCTGCGATATCCTGAAAAGTAAGAAGATATGGCTTTTATTGGAAAATCCAGTTATTTTCTGCACTTATGATGGAAATATCCTCTTGTGTGTTCCAATAGGGTTTTTTTTTTTTGTAGAGTTTACTCCCTGTTGGAAAACGTCACGTCTCCATTTAAATGACTACATTGAGCAAACTGACAGTAAAAGTATTATAATCTGTCCAGTTACTACTATTAAGCTAAACCGTCTTTCTTTCCAATACCGTTGGATTTTACACAAATCTCTCAGTTTGGGTGGAGTCACTCGAGTTTTCTTCAGCTGTAAGAAGAACTGGATTGAGGAGATCAGGCTTCCTTCCACAATTGTTTCTATCAAAAATAATTATTAAGTTAAATTATTATACATGGCAACACTATTATGACTAACAATTCAGAGGTTCTGCTATTGTAGCAGCAGCAAGAATCACTGCTGTTGTACAAATAATTGTCAAAATTTTTGATTTAAAAGAAATGTAACTATTTTGTGTAAGTTTTACACCTGTATTTTTTGCACACATCTTGTCATTTTCTTAATCTTTTTTTTTATCTGTATATGTTTAGCAACTCATTACAGCAGGTTTCTAAGGAGAAGTAATGGACGATTCTAAAATGTTTGTATCAAAAATGATACATTTGGTTTAATTAAGTTGAATAAAATTAATTGAAGGAACATACTGATAAGATGATTGTTTTGAATTTTTGTGTCTATGCTGTGATTACATTCCTTATAACCACCGTCCTATGAGAATTTAGTTGCAAATTTCTTTTAGCGCAAGAAAAAAAAAAGTCACTGGTTTTTATTTATACTTGCAGGAACACAAACAGATTCTCAAGTGATTCTTTTTTTTCTTTGTTTGGCGAGTGGTTTTGTTTGTTATGAGATTTGATATTAAGGCTTTCTTAATGCAGAGAGTGGGGATCTCTTTGTAAGGACCAAGTGGCCTTTTTCAGGCTGCAGGGGTCTGGTGTATAGAGAGATGATCTGTCACTTCAGTCCGAGACTGACTTCTGACCACGTTGCCTGGAGCGCAGCGGCGGGGAACACAATGAGCGCAGCATGCTATCACCTGACAGCTAATTAGGGATCACTCCGCTGGAAGGGAATACATTGTCTTTGTCGGAATGAGAGGAAGAAAGCAAGAGGTCAGTGAAATCCGTGTGAAGTGTCAATCAAAGCCACAAGCCACCTGCAGTTTCTAAAGACGGCTTCTTGAACGGCGCATGCTTGGTTATCACTTTTCCCAACGTGTTAAGTACGTAAAATGGTAGTAAAAATAAATACTTCTTGTTTTATTCCGGTTTGGCCTCACTGCATTGAAATAAAAATGTAAACCTCAGCGTAACTAATCTTTTCCAAGTCCCTCGCTTTCAAATAGCCCCTGCCTTCCCATGCTGCTGTGTTCATGTTTGTGGCACCCCAGTGTGTACGCGTATGCACATTTATGGGGGTGTGAGTGTAGTTTATTCCAGAGACCAGGGATTTCTTTGAAAACACATTTGTAACCATTAGTTGCGTGTAAGGTTTCATGTGCAGAGTGCATCCTCTGGACTGGTGTCAGAGTTTCTGTGAGGCTCTGCGGCAGTCTCTTTCGAAGGGACACCGCCGAGCGAGAGGAGGAGGATGGACGTGGCGATTGGGGAGGCAGAGGAAGAGGAGGAGGAGGAGGGAGCAGTGGAGCCTGGGAGTCCCACCAACAATGCATCACGGCAGGCAGGGTGTAACCTGAGCCCCCCCACTGGCTCTGGTGTGGCCTGCCACAGCACACTCCCTCCAAGCCCTGTTTGCACCCCCAAGATGCTTTTAAAGAGATTTGGCCAGTGAGAAAACAGTTCTTCAAAAGAACAGTTGTCACATTAGAAAGGAATTAGGCATGCCTAAGGCCACGGATCCCCTTCCTTGACTAATGCTGTGCCCCTTAACAATCCGTCTCGGCGGCTGGCGAGGCACGCTTTCTGCAAGAGAGATTCCCATGGTCCTACAAGGGAACAAACCTTGCACAGGTAACAGAGAAAGATTACGGTGGAATCCACCTGGAAATAAATTTGGAGATAAATCCAAAAGACCCAAATAAGAAATCTCAAGTTAGTAAATACAGTAATCTTCTTCATGCAGAACTTTTTTTTTCTCTATGCAGAAACTGCATATCAGCTCTAAGCCACCTGTTCTTTGAGGCCTGCAGGGCCCAGTGACAACAACCACAATTAGACAAAGTAATCTGATTGAGAAAAAGATGGAAGCAGGGAGGGGCTCAAGCTTGCAAACCACATGCTGCAGGGTGGGACATGAAACCTCTTCTTTTCCATTGCCTCTGATGGCTGAAGAGCTTTCATAGCCTATAGCATGATCAGTGTATCACAGAGAGGGAGAAAAATTGAAAGATCCAAAACACGGGATTCTAGACAGACATGCATTATAAAAGTTAGACTTTATTTTACACATCTTAAAACCAAATGGACTTTGAGACAGTGCTTATAGTTTTTGTCTTTTCTGGATGCCTATAGCTAAAGCATGTATAATATCCTCTGACTGATTTGGTGATAATATGGGGTGTCAGGGAAAACCCATGCACGTTACACTAGTAGGACTAACAATGACACTGAGCGATTGACCAATTAGGAAGTGGGCCATCATGCCAAGCTAATTTGCAAAGGGAAGGCTTATCCCCCAGGGTTCGAAGGTCAGGATCAAAGAGTGGTCCCCCTTGGGACGGCACAGGGATCCTTGAAGAAAAGCTGATCCCAAGCTTTTGTAAAGGAATCTTCTAATTTCAATAAATCTCCACTGCGAGCTAAAAGCAGGAGTGCTTGGTACAGTGGCTATTTGATAGCTGTGTCCTGATGAGGCCCTGCAGGTAGAGACTACAGCTGTCTGGGCTGAAGACTGATAGAAGATAGTGACTGCCGGTAGGGTTGTGGCCTCTCATTTGCCCAGGTCAGAGCCTCGGAGTGTGATCACAGGTTTGAGGGCTAAGACTGACCAGCACCTCTGAGCCTCTGTAGCCTCTGGCAAATAACTGGGTCTTTGACCTTGCACACAGATTAGTATCAGTATCAGTGTGGAGAGTGGATTAAACTTGTGTTCTTCAAACTCTTTTTTTTTTTTTTGTCTTGTTTTCTCATAAGGGTACGTTCGACTTATGTGCTCAGTTGTTAATGTTTGTGAGAAGTTATGTAAATTCTTTCTATCTGTTGAAATGCAAGACTGTGGTTATTTATTGGGATGTAGAGATCTTGTGGATCTTGCCATGATATAACATGGGGCTCCATCCAGTTGTTGTCAGAATGTCCCTTGGTCTTGAGGAATAAGCATAAGCTGTGAGTGCAGAAGATGAAGCAGATAAGTAAGGAAGTAAGTATTTTTTGAGTTTTGCCTTGTCGACAATGGTCAGTTACATAAGTATAGAAGAAGCAGCATTTCACTTAAATTATTTTTGTGGTAGGGTTTTGGATAAGGAAAAGAAATGATGAAAGACAGGATGCAGACAGTTTTACTTTTGTTTAACCAGGTTGTTATATGTTGCATATTTCTGCCCAGGTCCCTCTTGCAAATGAGATCTGGATCTCAATGAAGGAAAGACAAGAAGAAAAACAAAACAAAACAAAAACAGTTGGCAAATCATTAGTCACTAACAAGGCTAAAATTAATTTCTGATTTCTATCTTCATAATTAAAAGCTGTTTCGCATATTTTTATGATCATCTCTGACCAAAGTGTGTACGGTGGTCAAACCTAAACTGCCTAATCTTATTATTATTTATGAGACCTCATCTCTTTGTGAAAACACAAAAAGCACAAATTCTGCAAACCTGAAGAAAGACATATTTTGTTTAATTGTGAACTGGAATATTCTGTATTGACAACCAGTCCTTGAGGATAACACTTAATTTGTTCACTCTTTACTCTATTCGTGAAAACAAAAAACGTATTCTGTTTTCTGAAAACCATTGGAAAAATCTAATTTTATTTCATCTAATTTTTGAAAACCTTACCTATTTACACTTGTTGACTTTTTGTCTTGTACAGATAATAAACATTTTAGACGTTCCTGACTGGGTGTAACACAAACAATTATAAAAGTGCCACATTGCACATTGCCGAATGTGATCAGATGCAGAGAAAGCACTTTTGTTAAGACAAAGTTTGGATGATGTTCTCAGTGGGGCAAAGGTGGGGTGGAGAGAGGAAAAGGAGGGAAAAGCAGCATTTTGTTCTTCCTGCAATTAGCATTCACGGTTAGCTAAGCAGAACTAATGCAGCGAATCTTTGAGTCTCGCATTACCTGCTCACCACTGGTGGGATACCTGCAGGCCAGATTAAACTGTAACAAGACAACAACTAGCTGCTGTATTGGTTACAAGTCTTTTACCATGAACAGTGTTATTGCTAATTCCTTTTGAATGGCCACGACAAAAACTAAGCGTTAGCCAAAGCAGCAGGCGGATGAACAGGATACGGCGTGGGTGGGGATGACGTCTCAGTCATACTGTAATTTTGAAAACAAACACAGCGAAAGGAAGGTGTAACTCCCAGGGGCGACATTTTGATCTGTCCTGTTTGAAGGAATAAACCAGCAGTCACAACAGTCGGTGTTCCGATCACATGCCTGAGGAAGAAAATCTTATCGTCGTCATCATATTTTCATCTTACCTTTAATATCTTTTATATTTCACCCATTCAGGTGAATCCTTAACTGTTCTCTGCTTTATTTTTTAATTAATAGTCTGTTTTCCCTGGCAGGTACTTCTCCCCTGAGTCTTCTAGTATGCAGCTAAGATTTAATGAAGTTGTCATTAAGAAGCTGTAGCTGTAGACTCTCTCTCTCTTTCTCTTTCTCTCTCTCCATAAAGGAAAACAAACAAATGCAAGGATGTGAGATGAAAAAACGTCACAATACATTATTTCTGCATTTTTGAAATATTTTTCAGGAATCTCTGTAACTTTTTAGGAATATGTCTCCCTTCATTTTCTTCCTAATTCCTGACCTAAACTGAGGAACCTCCAGAAACCCAACAACTTCTGCCAGAACAAGCAACCAGTCTGTGAAATCCCAGTTGATTTGGTCAGCTGTTTCCACCAACACTAATTTCTTTAGATTGAGAAACTCTTGGACAATGTTAGATGATTAGATTAGTCTAGATTGTGATATTTTCATTATTTAACTTCCCAGTTAAAATTTACTTTTTTACCGTTATTTGCATAATCCTGAGTGTTGATTGCTTTTGTTCGATGTTTGCTAATGCGTCTAGTAAGAGTTTACATCGAATTTTTATTAGACGTAATTCCTCATTATACTAGTATTTATGTCTCATTTTATTTTCATCAATGTTTTTAATATTTGTGTTTGCTCTAGTTAAATCTGAAATCCTGAGAAATAGTTTCCGATTCTTGTTTTATGTAAACGACGAGGCTCAATAAGTCATCCTTCAGGCTGATTCTGACTGATTTTTTTAAACTTTTATATGGTTTAATGCAGTTTAATATTAAAAAATGCCTTTACTTCTAAGCTATTAACTGTGTCATGAGAAGAGAGAGAGCAAAACAGTAAAGCAAAAAAAAAAGAAATAAAATCAAATCTATTTATGTTGTGCAGCTCATCTAAAGTAGTTTCCCCCATGTTCATCCTAGTGTTTGTTTTTTTCCAATAAGTATTTTGATTGGCTATGTTTATGTTTAGCTAATCATTACCAGTTGTCTGAAGTGTTGTCTTATCAGTTACAAACAGGTACAAGCGGCACAAGTGTTGCCAATTGATCCACTGCAGACTCCCACCGTCAGGAGGCCACTGTCTCGTCGCACCGAGCCCAAGAAGAGACACTGCTCCAAATCAATACGTCCTCCTGTGTCACCGGCTCTGCAAAAGTCCACACTTCCAATACCGTTTCATTGAGACTGTGTGAGAGAGTGTAGGAAATCATTTAAATACAAGTGATACTCAGGGCTGCATTGATGATATTAATTGCAACAATTGTTTGCAAGCAATTTGACCCGTCTATGTAACAAATAGGTACAATCTCACTCAAAAACGTGTCCCCAGATATGAAAAATACTACAATTCTTACAACTCAAAATAACTCTTTTTGTAAAAAAAAAAAATAAAATAAAAAAGTGGTAAAGATTACAAAAAGTTAGGCTTATTGATAACTTATTCTGTGTCTGAAAGCATTTAATTAGTGGAAAGTTGGTAATAATGTCTCGCAAATCTACAGTAATAGACAAAAAGGATCAGAAATAAATGTGTTGCTTTGTTTAAATAAGTTAGATAATGATTGAGAGTTTATTTATTTTTACCCTGTCAATTCAGACATAAAGCTCAGCTAATATACAGATTAATTACTCAGAGTAATATAGCGTTAATAATTTAGATTATTAGCCCTTACCGCTAATAAGTTATGAAAATGATCTTCTCAGAAAGTTACATTATGTAAGACTAACAAAGAAAAATCTTGATTCATTTTATGATGTGCATCCTCATAAAAAAATCATTGATGAAATCATCCACAAACTGCTATAGCCGAGAATATTAATGGAAAATTTCGTAGAAGGAGAAAATGTGGTAGAAAATTTTGGACAATTATCTAGCTTATATAACTGAAGCATTGCGACAAACCAATTCAAGAGGAGAGATTCAGCAGAAATGTGACTGCAGCTGAAATTAGTGCTTTCAAAGAAGGACATCTCCTGGACACAGGCCACATCTATTACTATTTTTCATAAACATGAGACAAAACAAGAAGTTTCCAGTCCTGATGCTCAGTGGTTCAAAGTCCTCCCATCAGATGAAAGGTAAATTTTGAATTTCATCTAGAAATCAAAGTCAAGGCGTGACGAGGAAGAGTAAAAATATTTGAGCTCCAGCATGAAGCTTTTCACAGTCAGTGGTGATTTGGGGTCCCATCCCCTCTACTGAAGTTGGTCCGATATATTTGTTAAGTCCGATGTTTTGCCAGGTCTCTAAATATTAGAGCAATTCAAGTCTCCCTCTGCTGACGAGCTTTATGGAGACGTTGATTTCGTTTTTCAGTGAGACTCAACACCTGCTCACACTGCTAAAGATCCTGATGCTGTAATGACCCTGGCATTACTCTGATTGTTACACAGACTCACCTCCCCTCAAATTCACAGGGACTCTGGTTGTTGGCACCACAAGAACCAACAATGCAGACCGGCTGACGACTCTTTGAGCATATTTAGCTTCCTTAGCATCTTAGCAGATCCACAGGTTGGACCCCGTCATGTCACATTGCGTTATAAAGTTAAAGCACAGAGTGTATTTAGTTAAAAAAAAAAGTAAAAATAAAATCTGGATTTTTATGAGCAGACTAACATTTATCCGATATAAAACAACTTTTATTTTTTTTGTAGTATTTGTATTTTTCCTGAACATATCTGTATCTTATAAAAAATAAACATTACATATATCACTTAGTATTTAAACAACTGATGACAAGCCGCAATGAAATATTTTCTTCCCCTTTTCCTAGGTGAAGACAATTTAAATTTACCTGAAAGCTGGCTCTTACGCTATGCTTTTTTTTTTTTTTTTACATAAACACTAGCTTTCAAAGAAAAAAAGGCTCTGTTTGATTAAAGGTTAAGACATATTTTGTGTAAGTGGTTTAGTGCACATTTTAGTAATGACTGTTTTTCATTTTAACCATGACTGAATATATCAGATTTGAAGCACAGCTCGAAGTATTGCTGTCACTTCCTCTAACATATCTATTTGTGACGCCTCCTTGTTGAACCAGGCTTTTCTCTACTTGATGCCCAATATAAATAAAAAAGATCGTAGGATAATGAGGACTTGCCGTGCCCATTATCGTAGGATAATGGGCACGTAGGATAAACTGAGGGTTTTTTTTTTTTTTTTTTTTTACGTCTCCTCTCAATGGGAGAGAAAAACAGAAAGAAAAGAAAACAGTATTTTTCCATGATTATGAAAGGAGGTTTAAGGTTACCAATTAATTTCCAAGTTGTTACCTGTTGACAGGACTACATCCGGACTCCTCTGCAGTTTTCAACGAGGAACAGTACAATCTGTTATGCTGTAGGGGTCATCAGCTCTTCCTCAGACAATGATTACAAGTAATTACCTGTTTTTTTGCTTCCCCCCCCCCTCACCCCTCCATCCATGCCTCCATCCCTCCTCCTCTCCCTCTCTCTTCCCCTTTCTCCCTTGAGCTATTACCCTAACTGGCTGTTGTGGAGCAAAGAGGAGGTGTGTGCAGAACAAGGCAGGCTTTTATGGACTCCCCACCAGTGCCACTCCACACCGCTCCATTTTGAAATTATCGGGTCCCCTTGCTTTTGAAGTCTCTGTAAGCGCACCCTCCTATTTTCGTGATGGCTACGTACTTAAAGGTCACAGATTGATCAAGAGGTCCTAAAGATGGCCTTTTCACTGAAAGCACCGCAATACCTCGGCTTCCACAAGCCACATCTGTGCAGGGAAAAAGGGAAAATAAAATGCATCACTCCTCCAAAGTCAGGCATATTCAGACTTTAATGCACAATCCCATTTAGCCCAGAAAATGCTACAATTGAATATGGAATTCACAATGAGCAAAGCAATTTTTCCAGGCTTTTTTTTTTTTTTTTTGCCCATTTCTGTTGGTTCAGGCACAAGAATATTTTGCTCGTAGATTACATTCAGGTCATTTTGTGCCTTTGAGTTTAACTGAACACAAGAACGTTGTCTTGTGCGCTGTCTTCCTGAAAAACCACAGCATTTACAAAAGTGTCGCTACCAGAAATAATGATTCTGTAAAAGTGAACCCCCCTCTGCGGTTTGTGAATTATTTTTAATGGGATTCAGTCCAGGTCGTCTATAGCAGCACACAGCAGCGAGTAACAACAAGAAAGATGAAATTTCTTTGTCGATTTATGTTGAAGGTTCAATATTAAAAACTGCGTTTGTCTTGCCCTAATCCATCCATCTGTCCCTTCGTCCATTCATCCGTCCATGCAAGCAAGGTTGGTACTGTTGGCTATTCCTTGGGTGAGAAGCATGGCACACTCTGAAACAGCCACCAGTCCATTCAGGCAAAGGCAGTCCTAGCCTGTTTGGCGCCCTGGGCGAACCACCCCACCGGCGCCATCAATGTTGAAATTGTCCCTTCTTTCTAAATACGAGCAACCCAAGCGCAGCTATGTCTAGTCTGGGATGGGATATCCTTGCTGACCTGCTGCAGTCGTGCTGCTTGGTCCCATCTCCTCAGTGACGTTGGCCTCTTCAGCCTCAGTCCAGTCCTTGTGCAGCTTCCCCAGATTCTGGAATGGATTTGCTTGACAGTCCTCTCAGGACTGCAGTTCTACTTGTTGGTGATGTTACCTTCCCCTACCGCACTTCCTCTGTCCACTCAATTTTCTGTTAATATGCTTGGGTACAGAACTCACTGAACAACCAGCTTCTTCAGCAATGACCTTCTGTGGCTTTACCCTCCTTGTAAAGCGTATCTTTGACTGGTCATCTGTCAAGTCAGCAGTCTTCCACAAGACCCAGACTGAGATCGATTGAGTTGAAAGGAAACCTTTGCAGGTGTTTTGTGTAAATATGCTGATTAGGATGTGACAACCAGAGTTTCCATTTATGACCTTTTTCACAGTATTGTATTTTCTGAGACTCTTAATTTTGGGTTTTCATTATCCGTAAGCCATAAGTATCAAAATTAGAAGAAACAAAGGCCTTGTATTATATCACACTACGCAAGATAATTCTGCAAAATATATAAATTTCACTTCCTGAGATGACTAGCAAAAAATATTGCATGTTGACGCAACATTCAAATTTTTTTTGTTGTTGTTGTTCATGTAAATCCTGCTTCTCTTTGTTTCTTCCTTTTTTTCCTTTTTCAAACTTGCCCCTGAGTTCATGACAGAACTTCCTGGATGCTACTTTTTACTATTTTTGCCAAGATCATGTTAAAAATTAAAATATGATCCGTTGAAGTTGGGTAATGTCATTGGTAGTCATTCATCAGTTTTTGGCTCGTCTGACTCACCTGGTTGTCTCAGATTTGCTCATTCACTCAATGTGACAGCAGCAAATAAAGCTGCACTAAATTTGTTAATGAAATTGTCTTAAAATAAACCCATTATGTTACTATTAGTATTGATATATGATGCCTGAGGAGCATCTTATTTATCACATTAATGGGGGGATGAAAGGATACAAGAATACAAGATCACTTTTATCCAGTGTGTTAAAATATACACACTGGCCAAACAACTTTGTGGCTGCGCCAACTGTATACCTTTATTGATTGCGTCACTCTCTAATAACATGATGCATGCCATATAAGAACAACATGGAGATGAGGAGCCACAACACAAGGACTAATGAAAGTGTTTTGAGAGGTGGGAATGTAGAGATGGATGTTGTTTTCTACAACATTAACCTTGCAAATTGCTGCCAGAGAGAAGCAATGCGTCATGCCACACACACACACACACGTGCGCGTGCATGCGCACACATTCTCACTGTCAGTGCTGGCAACTTCCTGATGGTTGACATTAACACCAAGCCAAAAAAAAATCTCTTTAACCATTAAAAACACCTGTGCACATGCATGGAGTTAAACAGGAGTAATCTATTTCTGAGTACATGAAAATCTTATTAGCATCACAGCGGCGCTCATGGCAAAAACAACGAGCGATTTGAAAAGTGTCTGGTGCTGTCTGCAAGCAGGGATGACAGATGAGGTGAGGATGATGTGAAGCGAATGGCTCGGAGCCCTGGGTGGGGTTGGGCTGCTTGAAGCGGGTGCACAGGAACAGACTCTGAGTTAAATCCCTTCAGAATGAGTAATCTTACATAATAATGCGCTCATGTGTCTTGATAAGAGCAAACCTTGAACAAGCCGACAGCGTCTGTCTGAGAGGTCTATGAAAACTCACTAACAATGTTATGGATCCTGAAGGCGGCTATATCTATGGCGAATATGCTCTGCGAACCTCTAATTTGGAAGCTATATCTTCTTTAACGACACCATTACCGCTGGCTATCACCATAACTGCGTCCACGGCAACAATCCCTACAAAAATCCCTGATGTGAATCCACGTTGCACGGCAAAAAGGAAAGCAGGCTGCAAAAACCAGGGCAACAGAAAGCATTAAATGGTCTCTTAAGACTGAATTAGTTATCTGGTTTTGTTTTAACTGGGAAGTAATTAACCGAGCTCGTCGATAGGCGGAATGGAAAGCAAGACTGCGAGGCGTTTACGGGTCCCAAGAGTGAGATGAGGTGAAAGGGTATGGGAGAGCTGATATGTTTAAAGTAAATGACCTGACAGATTGATGATGTACAGGGCTGTGAAATTTGCCTTTTGAACGATTTCTTCTGTTTCAATTTTTTTTTCTTAATGTTTCAAATCTTAGCATCTGACTGAGACCCTTTGTAAAGAATAAAATAAGTTTCTAAATGATTATTTTCTTTATAAGGGAAACAGACATCAAAATCTATCAGAGTTTCACCCTCAACCTTTGGTAAATCACAAATTATATGGTTAACATTTCTTGCTTAACTACTGCCGGACCCATGCGATCAAGAAATGCCTCAAAAAGGTCCAAAAACGTGAACACATCATACCCTGATCAAAAAGTTGTGGATATCTGTCTGGAAAGGATTACGAAACCAACTCCAGCAACTTGAGAGCCATCATCCACAAATAAAGAAAACATGAAACAGAGATAAACTTGATTTATAATTATCACTCTACCATCGTGGTGTCTGGAGTGGAGGATCCCGAACTGCATTGGTTCTTCAGCACCTTTACTTGATGCCATTGACTGGACCATTTCTTTGACTCTCTTTGCTTGTTGATCAGAAACACTTAAGTGAGCCAAGGTAAGCGAAAACAAGAGAAATCAGCATTCGGCTTAGCTATTTATTTTTAATAAGGGAGCTTATTAAAAATAAAAAAAAAAAAATAAATAAAAAAATGTTGTCATCCACAAACCACGCCACACAGTTTCACTGTCTCAGTCGTGTCCGTCTGTGAGATTTACTGCGACCATTTCATTCATTTGACAGCATGCGCGTTTGAGTGGGAGTGTTAATCAAATGCACCAAATGTGCTTTATGGAAAGCTGCTGCCAATCGGCAAATGTCTCTTTTGCTAATCATCTCTGCTGTAGCGAAGGGGAGGAAAAAAAAAAAAGGGAGAGATAAATGTTTGAGTGGAGAGGTTGAGGGCGTCTCTTTCAGACCTGCCCCTGCTGTCTGCGAATAAAAGCCTGAAAAGGAGCCACGGCGACAGGCTAGAAGTGAGTCCAACTGGGCTTTGAAAAACCCTGCCTCTTCTCCCAGGCCTCGGTGCTAATGCATCCGACTCAAAGGCTGGAAAGCCGGGGAGAGAGAGAGAGAGACGGAAAGAAAGAGAGAAAGGGTTGTGAGACAGGGAACTGGTGCAACAAAGGACAAAAAGCTCCAAGGTGTGTACTCGGTATTCAGTAATTGGTAAAAGAAGCTTCATTTCTTACAGTGATTTCCTGTCTTTTTACCGTCTCTGACAACCCTGATGCTTTTAATAGGGGTATGAGTAGGGGCTATTCTGTGCGTTCGCACCCTCCCTCCGTCCCTCTGCTGAGCCCCCACGAACACCAACCTGTCTGGCTGCTCAGCCTCTCCGTCAACCCCTCACCACCCCGCCTCCTCCACCACCGCATCTCCTTCCCTTCTCACAAAATGGGAAAAAGAAAAGGGGAAAAAAAAGCATTAACCATATTCTTTCTGTCATTCTCTCTCTTTGAATACCTCAAACCCCTTTAGCTTTAATCATTTCTGGATCAGGCTCAGTCCAAATAAGCCAAGCCATTTTCTGCACTCAATTACTCCCTTAACAGCATCAAAAAGAAAAAGGATTCAGGTGTAGTGAGGAGAGAAAGAGGGTGAGAGGGAGAAAATTGTGAAGCATCTTCATCCGCCGAAATGCTTTGAATGCTTCGAAAGGCTTTCTTTTTTTAATGACAAACCAGTAATAAGAGATGGTTCTGACTATAACAAAATGTTTACTGTCTGCTCGCGAGCTGTGAGCTCTTCACTCTCCCCCAGATAAATTGTTAAAGATGGAGCAGCGGGAATAAAAGGTTGGGCTTTCGAATTATTAGATTTTCCATTGAGCCCTACTTTCATTACCAAGGAAAATATATCAGGAGGTACTTCATTCCGAAAGGTATTTTAATAATACATTACTTTTCTCATAACTACTCTTAACCTTTAGATACAATGCATTTTGGATGAATGTAGCTGTCAGAGCTTGGTATTCAGGTAATGAGACATCCAGCCCTTATTTACTGTTGTCTGTCTGAAGAAGAGATGTCACACAATGTGCTGTCTGTCTGGAACCAATGCAGGCACATCTACACACCATCTATCTATCTGGACACCCCTAGGTATTTCATGAAATGTATGCAGGAAGTACATCTCAGTAGTTTCCCCCCCCCCCTTTTTTTTTTTTTTGTATGAAGCAGCACTCAATCTATAAGCAGGGGCTCCAGGCTTAAAAACGCTGCCCTGTTTTTCCTCATTGCCCAAATTGCCCACATTGTTCTAAATGCCCGCCAGTAGATACAAATCAAGTATGAAATGTGTGAACACCAACAGAGGTCAATAAAGCATGTCCACAGTAATATAATGTGATTGATTTTCCTCTGCAGCCCATTCCATACAGAATTCTGCAGCCAGCACATTGACGATGATTACACAAAAACTGCTGATGGTCAATCATAATGGCCCAGGGTGAGCACTTTACTTTGGCGCGCCCCTCTTTCCCGCACCCCGCGCTCATTTCTGCTCTTAGCCGGCTCGCGGCCCCGTGAGGTCAACATGACACACGCGTGTCTGGGAGCGGAGGCTGCCGTGTGGACGCCTCGACCGAGATCCTCTATTGGTGCCGGCGGTTTTTCCTCCACGCTCTCTCATTATACCAGCAGCGCTACAGTGGGTGCTGGGGGTCGAACACTGGATGCTTTTCTAGGGTCCTCGGCGGAAAAAAAATAATATCTTTGCCTGCCAGTTCAATACAAACAGTAAACAGAGAAAGTAAACAGGTAGGTGTGAACCTCTTGTGCTGCTATCAATACGCGCCACGGTCCGTGGGCAAAAATTACGAGTGTCAACACGTTCGAAACTAGTTTCAGGCCCCATCTGCACTATTGCAGATGTTTTATCTAACATACATTTTTGTCTCTGTTTTTGAGAAGATTCACATCTTCAAAGTCCGTGGGTTTCCAATCAACGCTGTAATACCGATGCCGGGCCAGCAGGAGGCAATAAGAACTTTTACTACATCAACACCTAAGAGAAGAAGTTCCTGAGCAATGTTAAAGCAATCCCGCCCAACCAAGCCACCACAAAGGCAAGACAGATGTGGAGAAAAAAAGAGTTTAAATGACTTAAATCGGGTGCTTCAGAATGTGACAACAAAGGTAAAATATAAATAGTAGACCTATGTGCAATCTTTTTTGTCAGGTGCCACAAAACAAACTGTCATGAACGGTTATCTTGACGTAGAACTCAACGTGGATACCTTGTGTAGCTCGTAGAACTCCGCCTTATTTGTCCCAGTGCCGCTATACAACTGCTGGATGTACAGCGCATGCTCATCAGTCTGCCCCCGGCTACGGAAGCCTAACTGTGACATATCACTACACAAACTATTTACCTTTTCTTTTTTGAAGTTAAATGGAAAAAAGAGTCATGAGAAACTGCTACACAAACTGGAAGAAAACCTTAAAAATAAACTTCAGTTGTTGTGGTTTTTCAGCACAGAGATAATAAGTGGGCATGTGCAAAGTGGGTTTATATAAACACCCCATATACCCCACAAAACAGTTTTGAAACATTTTTATTTCAAGCAGAAACACAATTTGCATGCGAACAGGAAGTTAAAACACACACAAAAAAGTATGTTTGTAACTGTAGACAAAACGGTATTATGCTGCAGTTTCTCCGAACATCATATTTGTGACTGTCATCGTAGTGACTATATTGGTTTTATATATTTTTGCATGATTTTAGGAAATGTTTTGCCTTGATATGAATGACATGACTATTGCTAACGAGCAGCTGACGCCTGACACCTCTTTCTTACCAAATGAAGGCGCATTACAAACACGGGAAATGAGTGGAGCCTTGCAGTGCAGATTACGTTTGGTGTTAAAGCTGACAAAGAGAAGTTATAAATTTTGGGCATCGAAAGAAAGGACTAAACAGTGATTTCACAAACCACCTTTTAAAAACATACTCAAAATTATAGCTCTCGTCTTTTGCCGAGATGATCATTTACAGCACATGAACAAAGCTGCCAGCTATCCAGGGTGTTAATTAAATCTAGATGCCTTTTAATGCATTTAAACACCCACTTAATGTTCTCCACTTTTCATCTTTCCACAAGGTATTTCACCATTCCCTTATTATGCTCTTTTAAGAAGAAAATCTGGGCCAAATGAATGTTCACAAAGCTTTGACTCTTAATGGGCATGTTAGCGCGGCAAAGTCGCTAATGGACGATGCTAATTATCGCAAGCTTGGAAGCCCTCACAAAGGGAGTGGATCAATATGTGACGCGGCGTGCTTTGCTCATTCATGGACGCTGGATGATGACATTCGGTTGGAACATGGCACTAGACAAGAGTCCATTGTGCAACCGGGATGGTGGTGGTGATTGGGAGCGTGAGGACCAGGAGTGTTCTGCTCTTTCATTTCTGATGTGCATTGGCTTAAAGAGGATACCTAATGCTTTGAAAAAGGCAAACCACAGACAAAAAAAGAAAAAAAAAAGAAGAAGAGCAACGTGTTTGGATGGATAAAGGAAGACAATAGAGCTTTGGTCTTATTGAAACTGCTTGTACATGAGGGTAAACAGGTTGTAAAAAGGGAAGAGGCCGAAAGTAAAAGAGATTAAAAAAGTAATAATCTTTCTTAAGAAGCAAAATGTTTATAAATAGCTTAGGAAAGCTTTGATCAGTGATCAGTCCAATTATGTCTGGTTTGTAACCCTCTGCACTTTTCTTTTGGTTTTGGTCATCTCCAACCAGACTCTTTCAGGAACAAAATGGAGACGCAAGAAGTTTTGCACCAATCAATCTAATCTAAGCAGTTGTACTTGTAAACTATACTGATTCTCAGATTTACAGATCCACAGTTTTTCCTTTTATGTTACACAACATGTTTCAGATCAATAAAGAAATTAGAATATTGGATCAAGATAATGAGAAGCAATAAAAAAAACTAATTTCCAAATGATGATTTCCTTCATTGATCTTAGCTCTATGTGAAATATGACTTCCCCTCTCTATGAATTGCAAAATACTCGTAATTAACCTCGTTTATTGGTTCAGTATCAGGATCCACAGTCAGATTACTGCCAGACCAGACGAATAATTACATCATTTAAAAAGAATCTGTCTACAACATGAAGTAGGCTAAAGGAGCTCAAACAGCCACTTTCCACAAATGGAGAAAATATAGAAAAGTGTTCAACCCTCCCAGGTGTAGTTGACTAATCAAACTTATTTGAAGAGTGCATCTTTAAAGAGGTTTGCAGGAGGTCATGAAACGCCCACAACATCTACATGACTTAAGATACAACAACAAGAAAGAGACTGGGTAAAAATGGGACTTATGGGAAGTTACAAGGTGAAAATCATTGCAGCAAACCCCCCACCCCCTGATTCCCTCCACAAAAAAACACCCGACGCTCACTTGGGGTTTGCAGGAGAACAATTACCTGAAGCACAGCAGTGAGTCCACCTTTGAATGACACTAAGTGTATCGCCACCATTATATTGTCCCTTTCAACAGGCAGCATTTTTTTTTCACGTTTGATTAGAGTAGTGAAAAATAAGTTGGAAAACTCAGTCACCCAAAGGCACGTCTTTAAATCCGTGCAAAGTAAATTATTGTAATCATCCATAGATTTGTTCTTGCATGTCAGAAAGTGCAAGGCAGCTTTATTATGAATCCGACTGTTTTCTTCCTATTTTGAAACGTAAAGTTTTGAGGATCTTTATTTCCGTTCAATTCAGCTTTGCAATTTTTTTTATTTCTGTTTGTATCCTGATTGTAAAAAATGCATTAGAAATAACAAGGACTATTATAGACCAGAAATGACTTCCATTCTGACTGTACAGACTGTCTGCTGAGCTTTTTTAATCACTTTCCTTTCAAATCCTGCTTACTTTCAGCACTGAATTACCTGTGCAAACACATCGCTGTATCCAATTTGGTGTTTCAAATTTATGGTAAAAGAAACAGGGGGAAAAAAAAAAAAAGTCCTACTCAGTAGTTTTATTTCCTGCATGACTTTAGCTGCCATTGTGTGTACACACCAACAGTATGGACAATGCTGTGTCAATGTAATCGGTAATACTAGTCCCAAAGACAAGATCCTTGGTCAGTGTAGCATGGGCACACGGCCAAAACAGACAAGTGAACATTCAAACTGAAACATCTGAACAGGTAACTGGATCTTCTACAACTTTGGAGGGTAATTTAGACACACCGTGGCACACTTTCATTGGGGGGCAACATATCCCACACCAGGCCACCTCCTCCTCCTTCCCTATACCTTCGAGAGAGCCCCATTGATCCACTGTCTGTTAAGGCCTGTGTCTCCAGTATCAGGATAATTCCAGGTGGGATTGGTTTTCCCTTGTTACCTTGTAGTTTGGAGCCTTGTTCCTGCCCCTTCCTAATTCTCTCCGCCTTAACTTCCCGTTGCCGGTGAACACAACTCGGAGACAAGAGTCTCCTTTGTCCTCGATTTCAGGAAGGAAATGGAGGAGATAGAGTTGAGAGTGAAAGAAATGTGTTTGATTTTCCTTTATAAGCTACAAAAAAATGATACAGCAGTGTAAAAACATCTTATCAAAATGCAAAAACATCCGAGCCTTTTTGTTCCTCGGTTATCCAAAGTAAAAAACTCACACAACTAATTTGTTTATCTTTGAAAATTTGAGCCTCCTGGAAATCCCTACTGAAGTTTCATTCAAATAAGGCTAAAGCATCTCATGCTGATATATTACTTCCACAGTCACGATATCGGTACAATGTTTCCTTTTGGGTTGTTTGTTCCCCCGCCCCCCTTGATTTAAATAAACAAAAACTTAAAAACTGTTCCAACTCTTCCTACCTGAATGTGTGCTTAAAAGTTTTATTGCTTTGTTGGTGTTTCAAATATACTACACATGTTGTTGATTCAGTTTAATCCAAAAATGGAGTATTTTCAAGACTTATTAATGCAAGTGGTGTATTTTAACCCTTGTGCATGCAAGGACTGAGGCAAACGTAGAGGACTGTGGCAAATGATACAAGTTTTACAGGTGTAGGGTCGGTTGGACCCCATTTGTAAACACAAGGGTTAAGTGTGTGCAGAATTATTAGGAAAATGCTTATTTTTACCATATTTCATTGTAGGCATATTTTCTAACTCCAAGGTAGATAAACTTGAATACTTTATGTTTTTATGCATACTCTAGCAGCTTAAGTGTATCTGTGTAATGAGGGAGGGTGTGGCCTAAGTAGGTCAACACCCCATTTCAAGATGTGCATAATTATTAGGCAGCTTCTTTTCTTGAGGCAAAATGGACAAAAAAAAAAAAAAAAAATTCAACTCTAAAAAGTACAAAAATAAAATCTCTAAAAGTCTAAGCACTCTTGAAATTACTAAAATATTGGGGTGTGATGACAGAACCATTAAATGCTTTGTTGCAAATAGTTAGGAGGATTGCACGATGTATACGCTGGAGAATCTAGACTGGCCCAAGAAATATCTCAATGCAGATTTTTCAAAGGTTTTATGGATGAAGTCTCTGCAACCTCAACCTCAGGGTCCACGGCCCAGATTGCAATGATTGAATGACCTCCTCCTCAATCATAATGTGAAATTATGTTTTACCGAGATGCACATGTCATCGTTGCACAATTCTCTAATAGAAATATGGGCTGCTTGTGACACTGGACATCTCTTTTATCCATCTCTCTCTTCCTCTTGCCCCAGAACAACAACATGAGGGCTATTTTTTTTCCTCTATGAACATTCAAACACAGGTCAGTTTTATTTTCCGTTCACTCTTCCTACTCCATGGCACAAACAAGGAAACGAGGCATCATTTGATTTCCATTTATATGAAATTTGTAGAATGAAACAAGCAAGTATCCATTTGTAGATGAGCCACATCGTTGTCCAAAGTCTTTCACAAATAACCTGAAATAAACACTAAAAAGAATAGTATTCACCCTGAAAATGTTCTAAGAAATATTGACAGCACCTTAGTGCTTTAGACATGAAAGACATTGAACAAACATGAGAACCTTCCATCTTTTTTCTCATTTATACCACACTTATGACTGCGCTCACTTCCTTTTGGGTCCTGTATGGACAACTTTTATGAAACATGTTAGTATGCAACATGTAATTCTTTACATTAGTGTGCATATATAGTATCCTGGCTAAAGCATGTGTTGTGTGTTTAGATGGATTCACATTCCTGCAAAAGACCTTAGTTTAAACAACCGCGTTAAATTTATTACCGTATTTTCCGCACTATAAGGCGCACCTAAAAACCTTCAATTTCCTCAAAAGCCGACAGTGAACCTTATAATCCGGTGCGCCTTATATATGGACCAATATTGAGCCACAGCAGGTCTAGCAACGGACCTTTCCACAGGGGCCGCGTTTCATTGGCTAATGCCCATTTTACGTCACAGCGCAGCTTCCACGTGCGTGACCGTCTCACAAACCCAAGCTACAGTAGTAAACACATGCTAATGTACATTGTGGACCATCAAAACCATGAATGCCGACTTACCCAGCCTTGCAACAACAGTAGGCATCAGTGATCTTGTCCACAGCTATATTTATGCTGAGGGTGTGAGGATCTGCTGTTTTCCTCATCTATCGGTAGCTTTTAGCTGTGACGCGCACAATGTTGGAGGCATCCGCTCAAACACCTTGATGTCGTCCAAAAAAGATGACATGAACTTGTTGGTTCCCCTGTCCATTGTCGTGGCTGATATGTTGTGAAAATCCGGCAGAAATGCTACGCTAATTAACTCAGATCGAAATGAAAGACGTATTAAAGACGTCATGTTTACACAGACATGCAGTAGGCTGCTTAGTAGTTGGTCCACTACTTTAAGCAGCCGCCAACTTATTTTTCCCCCTTAGAAGAAGTGCGCGGTGCATGCTGGGATAGTTGTCAGAACGCTGGTTTGTTAATAAAGTTTGATAATACATTTAAAGCCAGGGGGGAGGGGCAGGGGAAGAAAGACAGAGACTGCAGCGGCAGCGTGTCGGTTGGTCTGTGTTACCCAGAAAGCAGTTGGGCATAATATCGCAACACCAACACCGTGAGTGAAACAACGACTGGGTCAGCCTACTATATAAAGTACTCGGGGACCATTTTTTTCAATAGAGTCTATTCGCCTTATAATGCTGTGCGCCTAATATATGAAAATAGGTCATTCATTGAAGGTGTGCTAGTGCAGAAAATACGGTACTAAATTCACCTGCTGCCATTTAAAACCCTCAGTCAAATGATGCATTTCCTTTCAAAATATAACATTAAAAGCCATGTGAAAGCTATTTTCAGTAGACCTGATTTTTGGTGTCTTCTAAAAAAATAATAATAATAAAAGGAACAGTCACGCAGTTTCGGCCTGACCAATCACCAGGACATCTGGTTGGACTGGTAGTTAAAATCTTCATGGTTTATAAGGCCGTAATGCATTTCAGAGATGCTACATAAACCATGCTTACCACTCGGGTCTTTTGAGATCTGCTCACCCAGGACTTCCTGGTGAGGCAGCATTTAGTTTCAGTGCCACTCAGTTCTGGAACAAACTTCCTGAAAACCTGAGATGTGCAAAAACTGTAGACTCTCGGGAGGGAGAACTATACAGTTTACTGCAGCTTTTTCATAAAAGCAAGCAACTGGTCCAAAAGGTTCTTACCTGTTTTAAATAAGTGCAATATTGTGTGTGATGCTCGAACTTTTAAAATTGTTTTCATGTGTGATGTGTTTTTAGTGTTATCCTCTGTAAAGCAAATGGACGTGATTATGCACAAAAACTAGCCTTGTTTACATATTTTGTATTAACAATGCTCTGTATTGGAACCAGAAAAAGAGCAAAGTGAAATGTAAGTGAAAATTAGAAAAACAAACAAACAAACAAAAAAAACAAGTTTAAACTTCACAAACCTTCATCATGTTCTGATCAAGGTGAAATGATCAAAGTTTATATGTCTTTGATCTGCCCAGTTCCTCACCAAACCTTTCAGGAACCAGAATCCCACCTGACGCGCATCAACATCTCTTATCTTGTGATGAAAAAAGCTTGTGCGGCGCACACAGCTAAACAATATTTCACTTCCAGGTTCCAGGTCTCATTTGAAGAGATCACATCGAGACATGAAAGCACTCCTTTTTTTTTTCACCCCCTTCCTTGTGTTCGACCCCACTCATGTTGGCCTGAAGCGTCGATCCTCTGATGGTGGTAAATGAGTTAGAGACAATCCAAGTCTTGGGTAAATGGAGTAGTGAGCTGTTAATGCTGCTCGAGTGGTTGTAACAAAGCACTGAAGAGACATAAAACACAGAAATCGAAAGAAAAGAAAACGGAAAGAGAAAACACACCACACTGTCTAAGAGATGTGGGATGACCGGAGATAAGCACAGGCAGCACATTAAGCAAGACGCTCAGAACAAGAGACAAGAGAAAGCAACATGTGCTTCAACCGAACTTCCTTCACTTTTAGTGTGCAACTTCTAACAGCAGTTGTTAGACAGTAGTCATGATTATCGTGGCAATATCTAGCCTAATTAAGCATCCCACGATAAATTATGGTAATGTATCAGTTGAATAACTTTTCTCCTCTCATAAGAGGTTAGCAGTTTTTAATCTTGCCCAATTAACACATTAAACAAAGCGCTACAGAACCGAGCAGCACTGGAGCAAATGAGCCCACCAATCTAATTGGGAATTAATGAATGCTTTAAAGTGCCAGCAGCCAGTGCAATTGTAATTCAAAACAAGACAAAATTAATCACAACAATTTGTGGGAGAGAAAGTTAGCATTAACATAATTGAGGCAGAGAGAATAAAAAGGCCATGGCGGCGCAAGTAGAGCACATCTCATCAGTAATCTTCCACTGAGGAAATTGTTTGTTATTCCTATTAATTATCCACTATACTTAATCACCCAAATTGCAAGTGAAAATAATGATTTGCCTTTTGCTTCAGCTTTTATGTCACAGAAGACAAACTGCCCAAGCGCGCTCATTGGTGGGTGGGAGAAGGGGTCAGCAGCAGAAGTGCAGCTAAACCCCGACAAGATGAGCAGACATTGACTGAAACAAAGCTGCATGTGTTCAGTGTGTCCTGTAAAAGTATTCATAGCCACAAAACTCTTTCATATCTGATCACGTTGCAGCCACTGATCTGAGAGGATTTATGTGAGAGATCGGCATAAAATTCTGAAATTACTAATTGCATGAAGTTTGGATGATGTCTAAAATTTTGTGACTTCTAATTTCAAATTATTTAGATTTCACCTATGTGTAATTTAATCTTAGGGAAAATCCAGATGTTTGCTGAAAGCCGCAGAGGCTTGTTGGAGAACATTAGTGAACAACGCCAAGTAACATGTAAGACGGGTCACAGATAAAGCAGGGTGGGTTTAAAACAAACAGACAAAAATATTCCAATCTTTGAACATCCCAGAGAACAAATAGAAAGATTACGGCTCAGTTTCTGACCTACAAATGCATGACCGTCCACCTATTCTGAGGATTAAGCAGAGGTAAGATGCCCATAATAACTCAGGTGGCCTGAATAGAACTGCACAAAACATATGCGGTCTTTATTTGAAAAACAAACACAAAAATAAAAGCCATTTATCATTTCACTTCTACATTTACGCACTTCTTTGTGTTGATCTATCACATAAAATTCTAACAAGGCTTCAAGATTTCTGGTTCTAATGTGTCAAGGGGTTTGAATACTTTTTTTCTTACACTACGAATGTCAAATCATCTCAAGTTTTAACAATGTTTTTTTTTCCCTCTCATTATTTTCTTAACTTCCCTCTGAGCGAGATGAGTAATATGCTTTTGCAGACCTCGGTTATTGCATGAAAAGGCATAAAAATATCCAATTCACTGGCGGTGATGCAGTCTGCTGTGTATCTTTAGTCCTGAACAAGCAGCAACATTTATCCTGGACACGGGCATAATTGTAATGATGCTGGAAAAGAATGTATCTGTTGCTTTCAGAGCATCTGTTGCCAATGCCGGCGCGATGGCATTAGCAGCAAAATGCCATGGAACATTAACTGCTCCCAACAGAACTTCCAGATGGATTTTTGTTCTAATGGCATCATTATACGCTAAATTAAAAGGCGAGCAAATGGAAGTGTAAAAATTTAAATGACTCGGAAAAAAAATCTCTCAAGCTCAAGCTGTCTTTAGCGGGGGCCTCCGACAGAGAGATTGTGAGCCGAGCCGTGCAATGAGCGTTAATCATACACATATATAAAATAGTAATGGTGAAATGAATTGTGCAGTGGGATGGCGGTACACATTAGGCTGTTATGTTTAACGCAACAGCTAAGTCTGAAACGACTGCTTTATGGACAAAGGTTCATCTGACGTCTCACTTCCTCTAGTTAATTTTGCTTTGATGTATTCCCCATTTCAGTGTTAAGATTTTATGGAAATATTTCTATTTTTATGCTTTGTTGACAGCGGCTTAAGATGATTCGTAGATTCTCTGTGTGCGGAATACAAACGGATTTCAAGCCACCGCTTCCAGCTCTGGTTCGTTGTTATTTTTTGAGCTATCAGTAAAGCGAAAAACCTGATATATGATGTATTATAAATATTTCTTTTGCGTACCAAAGGGAGCCATTATTCACAGAACACTTTGTTCTTTTATCCTAATGCTAGTTAAAGTTAGAAAGTACTGACTGCTCTGCTGGTAGCAAAATTAGAGCAATTTTGTACCCAGCATTGTGACATTGTGATATTTCAGTGTTTATGTTTTCAAAAGATGATGTAATACCTGGACGTTGTTCCGACACACCCAGGAAAATGTTTGAAAAAACAAAGTTGAGATTTTCCCTTTCATATACAGGTGCTGGTCATAAAATTAGAATATTGNCCATGCTTCCTTCTAACTAACTGTATTTGTCCAGGAGCATGGATTTTGACAGGGGGGTTGAAAGAGGGTGTTTCCCGCTGTGTAGGAGAGGCTGTGAAAGACCATGGGGCTGCAGCTTCAGCTGTGTCCCAGAAAAAAGTCATTGCGATTGGAGTGACGCCTTGGGGTCTGGTACACAACAGACAGCAGCTTGTCAACGCCCAGGTACTGAATCTATTGTGTTTTGTTCCACTGCAGAGTGTGAAGTGTCTAATGTTATAAACCTCAGCATGAAAACAATGGCTTTGGTAACCACTGGATTCTTGTGTTGCCGGTCTGAAGGGAAGTTTCCCAGCTCGCTACTATGTCCAGAACACAACACATGATACATACTGTTTGGACAACAGCTGCCAAGCTTTCCTCTTAGTGGACAATGGGAGTATTGGCCAGCGAGGTGGAGAGGCAGTCTTTCAAGTTAATCTGGAGGACTACATTTCCCATCAGCGCACAGGCATGTGGGGTGAGATGGACTTTCGTGTCTAAAGTTTTTAAAAGAAAAGAGATGGCCATACTTCATTTAATAAGTATCATGAAATTGTGTGGAATTGACACTATGGTATAAAAACCATCAGCTAACCAAATGATCATGTAAACAGCTAAAAAATCCTGCACACTATTCATACCTCATTGTTCTCATTTCTCTTTTCTTCTTTGTTCATTGAAATCATAGACACACTGCTTAGACTTGTTAACATTGACCGTGCTGGAATTTGGAGAACCACATTTCAGGTAGTCCAGGAACCAATCAATCAAATCGGGAAGTTATTTTTGTGTTCTAATTATCCTCAGCACAATGACACCACAGCTTCAAAGGTCAGGTGACCCTGTGGGCTACTTTACTTTAAGCTTCCCTACCAGCATGTTAGCACATCATGCCTATGTTTTTCCTGTGTAAGACAGTAATTAGGAAATAAATCAGACATAAGACATCTTTCCAACTGCTGTTGCTGGATTCTGTGGTCTCCACAGCCTATGAAAAGTGATCCAAGGAAGAGAAACAGACAATCCACCCGGTTGTTGCATGATGCATTATGCAACAAAGATAGGATTTTTACACCAATCTTTCTAATATAGCTTATATATCACCAAAATGTCATTAACCAAATACCCCTTCATAAAAATATTATTGCTTGACAGTTTGAGCTTTAGCAGAATATCATCTTTTGCCATTTCTGTTATGTTTTTGAAGAGGGAACAATAAACAAGTTTTAGTTATTGACATTGCCTTCAACTTTTTCTGATTTTAACTAAAGAAAACATCCTTTCTAACAAATCAGTTTGATTCATTATGTTTTTGCATCTAGGTCTATAGGACTTGTATCTGTTGCTGTGGGTTACACCCAAGATACAATGAAATGTCTGAAGGAGTCAGTTCCCTGGATAGTTAAGCTTCTTGCTGCATAAAAAATATATATTTTATGTTTTCTTCACCCAACAACAGGTAGTGGCAGTATTGAAATTCCTGTCCTTTGCATGCTTATCTCAGGAGAAACCAGAATGTTGGAGGTGAGGAAACTCATTCATGAATTCAGCACTGCATTTTGTACTGCAAATGATTGTTTCTAAAGGTTTGTTTTTTCAAACATGTGACCTGGAACATTTTTGTCAAAAACCTAAGTTACCAGAACCTTCCACTGTCCTGTGAGTTGTACCCATTTAGATGGTCTTATGAGGGTTACAGCTTTAGAGCTAAGAAAAGGTATTTCATATTTTGCCAAATATGTAATTGTAATAGATTTTAAATAAGTCACGTAGATCTCAACTTCTGTGAGAATGCCTGAAAGTGGAAAAGAGTTTTATTATACTTAATAACTAGAGATGCTCCGATGAGGTTTTTTGCTGCTGATTCTGATACCGATCACCCATGAGGCCGATCTCTGCTGATCACCTGGATTGGCTGTTAATTTTTCGCTTTAGATATAAATGCTGCTATGTGATCTGGCAAAATGGAAAAATGATCTGGCAGTAAATTCATCTAATTTAGACATAAACATGCAAAATACTTGCTGGCACAGTACAGCAGCTATTCAGTCAAAAGGACAACTGAAAAACCTGCAATGAGTAAAATAATATTTAGCAGTACGGCTCTCATACCATAAATTATACATAAGTCAAATTAATCAGATCATACACTTTTTCACAGAAATCGGCCAATCGATCGGCACACCTCAATAATAACTTATGAGGTTATTATTGGAAAGGTACAGCAATAACAATGGAATAAATCATCAAGACATGTTCTTTTACTTTTAATCTGGACTACAAACACAGGAAGGACAAACTTTGTCCTAGAATATATTTTCACAAACTCCAATGTGTTTGGCCCACGGGGGATTGTTCCATGCACAGCCATCTTTCATCTTTCTGAGCACATTGCATTTCTCATCATTGAGACTTCAGGCCACACTCTGCAGCTATCAGCAATAGAGGAGGTCACCACAGACAAAAACTACACAAAAAAGTCTGTGTCCTATGGATGCTAGGAATAGAAAGTACATAAATGACTGGGTATACAATGGCTGCAAACCCAGGGTACTGAAAGTGGCACTAAAAACTGATAGGAAGAAAATGTCATCTTATTCTACTTTCAGATGAAAATTGTTTTTGTCCCACCTGTCCTTAAAAAAGTGAGAGAACATGGGAGTCTGCATTGACAAAATGCCTTTGAAACTTGATCCAGCTACACCGGTCCATGACTATTTTAGAATCTCTACATAAGTTATATTAACTGGAGTGGGCAAAGCTAAATTGAATATCTCTGGTCTGAGCAGGAATTTTTAAAACTTTTATGAGACCTTCATTATGGGAAAACATAAAATTTTCATTTCTAATTTACCTCTAAAACACACAAGCAAAAAACAAACAATATATGGACCAGTTAAACCTGGACCAGACTAGTCAGCAACAATAGCAGTCTTTGAAAGAAGGATTGTTTCTTTTAATTAACACTTAGAAGGGTTGATTAAAATTCCCTAAGTCTTTGAGATTTTTTAGATTTCCCAGAAATATTAAAATCTTGTCTCACTGTTATAACACTAATTAACAATAATCTAGCCCCCTCAAGAGAGCCTGGGTAAGGGTTAAGCTTTATTCTTCAAAGTATCATAAGATGTCTGCTGTCAAAGATTGTTTTGGGGATTATAACACTTTTACTGAAAATGTTTGACAATACTTTGATTATGCTAGTCCTGCTTGTTCTCTGTTACACTCCTGAATTTGCAGTACGCTGTTGTAGTAATTTGATGTGTGTTTTTTCATTAACTGGCTCAGAGAATAGACACATCCCTCAAAAAATCAACGCCCTGGTTGGTTCTTGCTGGTTCTGGTAAGGCAGCAGATTTCATCACAGCAGTGGTCCTCAGCCCTACCCCTCCTGCAGCAGATGGGGAGGCTGACAAGAGTGTCAGCGCAGAGTTCTGTGACTGGGTTCGTGAGAAGGCCCGGAAACACTTCCCAGCTGAGGTCGAGTTTGAAAAACTGGTCGATACTGTAAGTTCCTAGATACTAGATACCAGCCATAGAAACCATGCTTTCTAAGAAAACATGTGTTTAATAAAGATTAGTTAAGGGCTTTGTTCAAGTTTTTCATGGACATGTGACAACAAATTTCTTCCACTCCTAAATGAGTCATAGTTTCTTATTCTCCCTTGTCCTGTTTGCCTCACCTGTAATTAACAATTGCATTTGTGACAACACCCATGCTTTCTTAGAAACACATGTTTCTAAGAAACATGTGTTTTCTAAGAAAACACATGTTTTCTTAGAAAGGATGTCTTTTCTTAGAAAGCATGGGTGTTGTCACAAATGCAATTGTTAATTATAGGTGAGGCAAACAGGACAAGGGAGAATAAGAAACTATGACTCATTTAGGAGTGGAAGAAATTGTTGTCACATGTCCATGAAAAACTTGAACAAAGCCCTTAACTAATCTTTATTTGCTTTGACATTTCTATTTATTTTTGTCATGAGGGACTGTTGCCATTTCGGGTTCTCCCAATTTCCCAATTTCCTTTGTGTAGCTGAATTCAATTCATATCAATATCAATCAATATCAGTATCAATTCAATGATATCCTAAGCCTCAGGAATCTTTTGCAGGTGTTTAGAGTTACTTTGTTGATTCAGATGATGAGGTTACTTCCTTGTTTAGAGAACCTTTTCATGATATGCTAATTTTTTGAGATAGGAATTTTGGGTTTTCATGAGCTGTATGCCAAAATTATCAGTATTAAAACAATAAAACACCAGAAATATTTCAGTTGGTGTGAAATGAATCTAAAATATATGACAGTTTAATTTTTATCATTACATTATGGAAAATAATGAACTTTATCACAATATGCTAATTTTTTGAGAAGGACCTGCACTCCTAAATGATTAGGTGATAGATCACAGGTGAGACCAATCAGCATGCACGCCCTCCAGGTGTTGCAGCCTCTAGGCACCATCTAGTGCAGTGTTTCTCCACCCTGGTCCTCACTGCCCCCCCGTCCTGCATGTTCTAGGTGTTTCCCTTCTGCCACACACCTGAATTGTATCTCTGGGTGATTAACAGGCTTCTGTAGTACTTGATGATCATTCAATCATTTGAATCAGCTGTTCTGGAATAGAGGCACATCTAAAACATGCAGAGCAGGGGGGGCTGAGGACCAGGGTTGAGAAACACTGATCTAGTGGATGAAGAGGGAAGCAGCAAGCAACAGAAAATCCTCAATAAAGAGCCAAAACCCCGGTTCCCAACACGTACAGGTCCTTCTAAAAAAATTAGCATATTGTGATAAAGTTCATTATTTTCCATAATGTAATGATAAAAATTAAACTGTCATATATTTTAGATTCATTGCACACCAACTGAAATATTTCTGGTCTTTTATTGTTTTAATACTGATGATTTTTGGTATACAGCTCATGAAAACCCAAAATCCCTGTCTCAAAAAATTAGAATATTATGAAAAGGTTCTCTGAACGAGCAATTAACCTCATCATCTGAATCAACAAAGTAACTCTAAACACCTGCCAAAGATGCCCAAGACTTTTAAAAACTCCCAGCCTGGTTCATTACTCAAAACCGCAATCATGGGTCAGACTGCTGACCTGACTGCTGTCCAGAAGGCCATCACTGACATCCTCAAGCAAGAGGGTGAGAAACAGAAATTTCTGAACGAATCGGCTGTTTGCAGAGTGTTTTATCAAGGCACCTCAGTGAGAAGTCAGTAGGAAGGAAAAAGTGTGGCAGAAAACGCTGCACAACGAGAAGAGGTGACTGGACCCTGAGGAAGATTGTGGAGAAGGGCCGATTCCAGACCTTGGGGGAAGCAGTGGACTGAGTCTGGAGTAGAAACATCCAGAGCACAGGCGTGTGCAGGAAATCGGCTACAGGTGCCGCATTCCCCAGGTCAAAGGTCAAGCCACTTTTGAACCAGAAACAGCAGCAGAAGCGTCTGACCTGGGCTACAGAGAAGCAGCACTTTGGACCACTGTTGTTCAGTGGTCCAAAGAATTTTTTTCGGATGAAAGCAAACTTTGCATGTCATTCGGAAATCAAAGTGCCAGACTCTGGAGGAAGACTGGGGAGAAGGAAATGCCAGAAGTCCAGTGTCAAGTACCCACAGTCAGTGATGGTCTGGGAGCCATGTCAGCTGCTGGTGTTGATCCACTGTTTTTTATCAAGGGCAGGATCAATGCAGCAGCTATCAGGAGATTCTGGAGCACTTCATGCTTCCATCTGCTGAAAAACTTTATGGAGATGAAGATTTCATTTTTCAGCACGACCTGGCACCTGCTCACAGTGCCAAAACCACTGACCATGGTGTTACTGTGCTCAATTGGCCTGCCAACTCTCCTGACCTGAACCTCATAGAGAATCTGTGGGATATTGTGAAGAGAAAGTTGAGACACGCAAGACCCAACACTCTGGATGAGCTTAAAGCCGCTATCGGAACATCCTGGGCCTCCATAACACCTCAGCAGTGCCACAGGCTGATTGCCTCCACGCCGCATTGAAGGCTGCAAAAGGATTCCTGAACAAGTTATGTTGAATGCATAACTTAACATAATTATTTGAAGGTTAACTTTTTTGGTATTAAAACACTTTTCTTTTATTGGTCGGATGAAATATGCTAATTTTTTGAGATAGGAATTTTGGGTTTTCATGAGCTGTATGCCAAAATCATCAGTATTAAAACAATAAAAAACGTGAAATATTTCAATTGGTGTGCAATGAATCTACATTATGGAAAATAATGAACTTTATCACAATATGCAAATTCTTCGAGAAGGACCTGTATTTAGTAAATTAGAATGAGTTCCGAATAGTCTTGTATGTCAGATTAAAAGTACTTTTTGAAAATAAGCTTTAAGCAGACATTAAATATATATTTTTTTTACTGTTAATATATTATTCTAATCTTAAATGCCATATTTTCATTAGCTGTAACCAGGAAATCATGATTAACACAAATAAAAGCTTTAAAACACCTGTGTATGTAATTAATCTATAATGGTTTTGTGAGCTGAAATACTGAAATACATTAACTTTTCATTAATATTCTTGCTGATTGAAAATGAGTGTAGATGGAAAAAAACATACACCTCTGCATTAGCTTACCGTGCAGTATCTGAACAATTGGAAACAAACAGTGAGGTAATTCTGGATCGTTTCCCATGTAAAAAGAACAGCACAATGGGAGAGAGCCAAGCACAACTTCCGAAGGACCTGTGTTTGTGCTCTCAACATTTCTCTCCAGAAGACTTTAAGTCATTTGTATAAGCATAACTGACGAAGGCTCTACAATACCTTCAGAAGCTATAAACAAATGATATTCCGACAGTTTTTATCCACAAAGCACCTAAACCCCCTGCCACCAGCTAGATGGCGAAAAACACTGGGAGAAACATCAAAGACAGGCAGCGCTGAAGGCTTCTTTAAACGCTAACTGAATGTGAAACCACTGATCCGATGCTGCACTGAAAACGAGACTCTAAATACAATTTATCGGACTGGACACAGAGCTACAGATACTGGGAGAAACATCAAAGACAGGCAGTGCTGGAAGCTCTTTTAAGTACTAACATAGCTCAGCGGCAGCACTACTGCCACCCCCGTTTATGTCTGGAGGAAGACTGGACTCTAAACAGCTGTTACCGGACTGAACACAGAGCTATAGAACTACTTACCCGGATCATGCAGTCTGATCAGAGGTATGCATCATTCATTGTTTCATTAATGAAGCTAAGATTCAACCGACGGTCGCGTCAACACTGGAACCCTCAAAGGTCATCCAGAGGCCTGGCACGCGGCCATAGGGAACCTTTGGCAGGCTCAGGGATGCTGGAAGGCTCTTAGAGAAGCCGTGGGGCTGGTGGCGGTGGGGCTTGGAGGAGAAGCCATGGGGCTGGCTGTGGTAAAGCTTGGACAATCCATGGAAGCGGAACCAGGGGCGGCAATCTGAGTTGTCAAAGATCCAGAACTGGAGGCGGCGCAGAGCTGACTTCAATGGCAGCATCCCAGAGCTTGGCCAACCCTCGTAGACAGAATGCGGGGTGTTGGTACTAGTAACCTCCTGGTAGAGGAAATGCAAAGTGTTGACCACTCATATCCACAGAGGTAGGCTTCCAAAGCAAGAATGGGCTCCTGACTCTCGCAGTGACTTCGTGCAGCGTTGGGAGCACACCACACAGAAGTGCACCAAATATGCCTACCTCTCCAATCCCAGGGTCTTCTGTCTTCTTCTGAAGAAACCACGAATCTCATCTTCTTTGGCTGAATCCTTCTGTCATGAAGTGGGTTATTGTTGATGAGGACTGAATGGCGATCAGACCCAGGAGTAAAGTGGAGAAAATAAGCTTAATGATGTCCAAAGCTGTATACAACACCAGGATCCACAGGTAAGGAACGAGACACGGTCACAAATTCAGGTAAGCTAACAGTGACAAGCTATGGACAAACTATGACATGAGAATGACTAGGATCCAGTGGGGAACAGAAGACGTAAAGTCTTAGAGAGATAGCTTTAATCAATCAGGGGCTTGACACGACAACACAGGGGCTAAATTGCCCCTTTTCCACCGGCTCTACTTCAGAGTGACCACGTTTCCCCCGCCCCGGCTTGGCTCTGTAGCAGGGTGATGCCTCCTGTCTGTCGGAGATATAGCGCCCCACCTCCAGGCGCCATGTGCTATTCTTTGTTACCATGGGATCTAACGCGAGTTGTTGTTTTTCTGAGACAAAAGAATAAGAGAAAGCTGAGCTATTGTTTTGTAGCCTGATTGAGATTTTTCTGAGACTTCAAGAAAATGCACAGTAGGAGGAAAGATGCGATTGTGACGAGGAGGACAGTTGATCTCACGTGAACAACAGCAAAATGAGAAACAATCGAAGCACAATTCACGCAACAATAAAACATAAAAAACAAATGAAGGGCTACATGCTGTACAATATTGACAGTTATTTATAACTGAGGAATGTGCAACTGAGTATCAACAGAAAATGTCCATGTTTTGTTTGAGCAATAAAATAAAATACATTCACAGAAAACCCACATCCTCACATCATCACTGTTTCTGACCAAGCAGACATCCCTTACGCAGAATGCATTGCAGCTTGAACAACATGGCGACATTCATGTGACGATATTTTATTAAAATGTATAAAAACAATCTAAAATAAATATTTCTCAAATAAAGTCTATTGTTACATGATTCCTTTAAAGAAAAGGAAAAACAAAGTACGTATAGTCCCCTCCAAAATTATTGGAACCGCAAGCTATTTGCTTTGTTATTGTACATTGAAGACATTTGAGTTTAACATCAAAACATGAGCATGACTCCGGAGTTCAGAATGTCAGCTTTTATTTCCTGGTTTTTACATGTGGATGTTCTAAACAACTCAGGACATACCACCCTCTGTGTGAATGTTAAACCCAAATGAAGACATTTGGGTGTACAACAAAAACGAAGCATGAGAACATTATTGCCTTGCTGTTCCAATACCTTTGGAGGGGACTGTATATTTGTGCTTTTATTTTTAATTATATCAATTTTGGTCCTCTATAGTTTCAGTGCTTTGCAGGGTCATAATTTCTGTTCCCTCAACCTTTTAAAATTACAAACCTAAATTTTAAAATATAGGTGTACAATTGATTTTGTATTCAGTTATAAGTTTTGTTTGTTTGTTTTTTTGCCATAAGACGGTAATATTAACTGATGATTGATGGTGTGCCTATTGGGTTAGCTGAATGCATAGGCATTAATGATAAAGTATTACATTGTTTCAAACAATGATTGTTTGTCATTTATGTTTGTTTGTCCAGGCTTTGAGTATTTATCAGAGGAGAGATCTCATTACTGTTTTTCATGGAGAACAGGAGGGCTCTGATGACTTCGACACAATTCTCCTCAAAGCCCTGGTGAGAGGTAAGTGATGGGGGATCATTCAGGGGATTGTTTATCAATCACAACACCATCCCTTACAAAAGCAAAATATATTTGGAAATCCATTGTAATAAATTTGAATGTATTATTTCCCCTTTTACATTTCTAATATATGTGGTAAATATATTCAATTATATATTGAAGATTCATGTATTATAAAGTCAAAGAAT
>NW_015112872.1:142392-149877 GCF_001443285.1 Poecilia latipinna | reverse complement strand
AGGTAGAAGACTTAATCCCTCCTCAGGTCAAATAGATTTCTTAGAAACTGAAATTGAAAATGATTTTAGTAAAAACAGAAGTTTCTTTATAATAAGATAAAGAAACTTCAATATAACTCTGAAGTGGCACCTTCTCCCTAATTCCACCTGCGTCCATCAGAAAGTGCATTGTGAAGAAGCAACTCATAAGCAAGAAATATTGAGGTAAATTTAACTTAACCCTGCAAATAAAAATGACCAAATTCAGTGTGATTACATAAAGTATTCTGTGTTTTCAATTACTTTTTTTTTTTTGGCTAACTTATAAATATTGAACATCTTCTGAAGAGTTATTTGTATCTTAAAGAAGCTAGATTGCTCTCTAGTGTGCACATTACAATTTATGCACCATAACCAAATAACGTATCTTCTGCCATCCTCTGGAGGAGGTTCAAAGAAGTCTCGTCAGATCGTGAGGCTCCTTCTGGTCTTGTCTCCAAACCAACAAACTTTGCACCAGAATTTGGTTAAAGGTTTTTCTAACATCTGACAGCTGTTTTGAGAGGTTGAAATGGATAAAATGTGAATAGGATTTTCAATATGGCCATGGTTGAAAATTTAAAATGTGCATCGTAATGGTTCTTGTATATTAGCTGATGAAGTTTTTACAAATTCTTAACAGATTTGTAGATTTGAGTATTGGTAATACCGATATATGCTGCAGATGTATTTCAGACCAGCAGCATCATTTTCTGGAGTATCTATCTGAAGTTCCTAATTAGTTTGTGATAATATTTCAAATTGCGCCTTATTGTAAAAGTCAGCCAGAAAAATTTAAATTTAGTCACTTGAGGTCTGCCAGAGCTTTTTTCTGTTTGTGGTAAAGAAGAAAAGCCATAAAGTAAGACGTGGCTGATGCACCGGAACATCAACTGGGAGCACAGACTTGGGGTCACCTGGACTCCTGACCCTGACTGAGACCTTTCGACCTCTGTCTGTCCCTCAGCAGACACTCATGGCCATAACCTTTACCCTTTGACAAGCTGTTGCTTTAAAATCCTACACAATGTCCACGTTGAAGATCTGGTTCTTCCTTCGATCGATGCGACTCATAGTCGGCAAAAAAGGAATAATCATCCCAAAGATGATCCCAAAGAATCAGAGGATCCCTATTTTTAGGTTGTTCTTTGTGCCTTAAAAAATCTTATTGTTAACAAAATATGTACATTTTTCAGAGAAAAACATAAAAAGACAACTACTATTTATGATTTCACTCTGTTTACATTCCTTTTTTTTTTTTTTTCAAAACTGCTCCCAGTGAAGAGCTTTGACAAAACTAATTGAGGCTGCGTTTTTCCGGCAGAGGCACCGAGCGTTCTCCGCTGCTGCGGAAAGGGTCAGCTGCACTCACTGCTGTGAAGAGGGATGAAAGAGAGGGAGTTTGAGCTGCTACCCTCTGACCAGATAATTAAAAAAGGAGAGATTCCACAAAACGCCATTATCAAAACAACTCTCCTAAACCCATTTAACACGACTTACTTGTCAAACACATAACGGCTAATGTAACTGAGCAACCCTTGTCGCGATGATTACTGCTAATGTTCATATTGTCTGCATTTAGCATGTTGTGTTTAATTGTGCGGGTCATTTTTATTTATTTAATTTGTTTGTTTAAACACAGCTATTATGCCGCCGTGGTTGTGATTATTTATTATTATTATTATTATTTTTTTTAGACAGATACAGTCTGCTTCTGTTTTCTTTGTACCCTGCATCACAACTGTTCTGCCACTAATTTTGTTAAAACGAATTTAACTTCCACATGAGATAACAAGAGCTCCGAGTCGGCTCCTGCTCCTCCCTGCTCGCAGCACCGTCCACCATGTTTGTGTGCTTTGACAAAAGCTTCATTAGAGAGTCCCAGCCATGCCAGTAATTGGCCCCATTTATTTTCAAAGGTACATTTAATGGTGTCTCTTATTTTTCAGCAGTGCGGTGAGGATTAAAGTACAATAGATGACGATGCCCCATTTCTCATGGTTGTATTTTCTTCATTTTAGAGGTGGCCAATTATGAAATTATTTTCACTTTTTCTTTCATCTGGGACATGCAATAAACTGTGCAGCCCTCTTTGGGTAATGGCGGTGGGTTTCTGCGGTTACTCCGGATTGTGTGTAACTATTTTTAAAAGTAGCTTAGTGCGTATCAATATGTTTCATTTACAGATGTTTTATTTCCAATGTAGGTGTGCGCTGTATATTTGTATGACGTACGTTTTCGCTCTCGATCCCAGACGTCTGCCTTACCCGGTTGCGGATCCGTGTGTGTTTTAAAGGGCATTTCCATATCTAGGAGGAGTGTTGTGTCAGACACCCCTCAATCCTTTTATTATACGCCTCAAAAACATCAAAAGGCATGTAAGCAACCAAGGTGGGGAGAAATTACTTTGTGTGATTTCTCTGGCTCGGTCTCCCCTGTCAGCTCTCCCCTTTATGTCAGTAATTGTGGGTGATTATTTTAACTGTGAAAAGGGTAGCAGGTAATAGAGGCTGATTAAATCCAATGGACAGCGGCCCAGACAACCCTTAAGACACAGCCGCGTAATAACAGCGAGAGTCAGCGACACCAACGCGAGCCTGTCCACTCACCTTATTTTCAGTGACACGAGGCCAGATGCAATTTAATGCATTTATTGTGCTGTGAGTCCTTATATTGACAGCTGTAAACAGTTGTGGTTAAATTGAATCTTGAAGCAGCCCGCTCTGGCTCTCGATGGTGAAGCTTATGTTACAGTGACAAAATGTGCTGGTGTGTTATAAAACGAGAAAAAAAGCAAACACGTGCGCACATGCACATCCACACGCAGGCAGACAGGCGGATGATGTTCTATCATTTGGCAACCGCAGACTGACACAACAGGTATTAGTGTCAGCGCTAAGGTCTTTTTCTCAGAAAAGAAAGAAAGACTAATATGAAAACTATGGCAGGCAAGGAGAATGAGCTCCTCCTATTTCATTCCCAAACAAGACATCTTGTAGTTTCAACTTGAGATATCCAGTTAAAAGGCCTGTTGGAACAAGTGAAGCGCAGTCATAATAGATTAGCAAGTGACACGTTTTTCTTGTGAGAAATATGATGTTCTAATTTGTTTACTCTTTTTTCAGGGGCAACCATGACATGAAAGGTGGCATGGGGCAAAACAATGTTCAGACGTTCACATTGTCAATGAGCAAAAAAATTAATGAACAGAAATAAATATATATGTATGTATATATATATATATATACTGGTGGAGAGCATTGCAGAAGTATTTTTGCTCTTTGATTCTTTTCACTTTGTTTAATTTTAACTCCACGTCAATAAAGAATATCAGTTAAACCAATAAGAAGTCGGGAATTAATATACACTGGAATATTTGTTTTAAAAAGAAAATACTTTGTAGAACAATCTTTCACTGCAATTACAGCTGCAAGTCTTTTGGGGTATGTTTCCGCCATCTTTGGTCATCTGTAGACATATATATTTTTTAATTTCATGAGAGATTGTACTGTGAACATCGATTTTCAATTTTTGTCACATATTCTTCATTGGCTTCAGATCTGAACTTTGACTAGGTCATTCTAACAGATTAATATTTTAACTTTTTAAAGTAAAAGTATTTAACTGTTCAAACTACTTATGTGTTATTAGACTTGTTCCCCAGCAGGAAGTTAAACTTGTCCCTTTTTCAAATATTTTTCAGTTCCTAACATGTTTTATTCCATCATTTGCTTGATTTAAATCTTCTGTTGTCATCTTTTCTGTCTCTTTTGACAAAAAACATCCCTACAGCACAATGCTGTCACCACCATGTGTTTAACGAGATGCGAAATGTTAGTTTCTCTCCAAAAACATGTGTTTTGTGTTAAGGCCAAAAAGCATAATTGTATTATTGTCTGACCACCTTCTAGAAGCTTAAGACAAACGAGTATTAATAGAAGTTGTTATGGCTTTCTTTAAAAAAAAAAGAAAAAAAAAGAACAGCAGAAACAACTTTTTGTCGATTTGTGCAATTAACAACTAGGAGTGGTCCTGCTGACAGATTCTTCCACCTGGATGTCTGCAGCTCCCATAAAGTTGCCGTGAGCCCCTTGACTGCTTTCCTGATTAACATCCTCCTCGTCCTGCCTTTTAGTTTAGGTGGATGACCATGCTGTGATAGGTAAGCACATGGGCCTTACACTTTTCATTTTCAGTTGATAAACTGACCCATTCTTTGAAAACTGATATATTGTTTCATATCCCACTGTAACCCTGCTTCAAGCTTCTCCACAACTTGTCTGCTTTACTCCTTGGTCTCTATGATTCTGTTTGCTCTCTAATGTTCTGTTACTAACCTTTTTAGGCCTCCGTAAAACAGCTGTGCTTGTTTTGAGCTGAAAATTACACACAAACCGGAGAAAACAATGGCACAGTTTTAAGATTTCTTTTTATTCATTTGTAAAATAAAATGAATAATATATATGTCTACCATTTCATAATTATACCCATCTTACTTTGGTCCATCAGATAAAATTCCTGTAAAATTCATTACATTTTATTTGTGTAAGCTGGTACATTATGAAGACATTGAAGGCGTGTGGACAGTCTTCAAGTGTGAGTGGATCCTTACATTTTATTTATAAGGCCAGCCACAAGGCATCTACATTCCCACAACTTCACACGAAGGACTGAATAGTATCATGAAAAGATCCACATGAAAAATACTACTACTGTCCACTATTGCTGATTTGTCTCAAAAGCATAAAATCAAAACAAAAACATTTTGCACATATTTCTATGAAGGAAATACTTTTTTAAATACTTGATTTTTACTTTCAACAGACTGACATTTTACTCCTTTGTGTTGAAACCTTGCATCGAGTTTTACACCCGGAGCCGTGAAAAATTCAGTCCTTTTGCCGGAAGCGGACTACAAACCATGGGTGACTACTTATTTAGAAAAACTCTGCTGAAGTTAAATCACCATCTACTGGGTTTGGGCTGAATTCTAAATGTGATCTTTATTGATGAACAGAGGCTATGAGCACAAAGAAGTCGGCCTGTCGGTGGGGGCGCCTGGGCGGACATAAATCATGTCTTCTCCATGCCATTACCTTTTGGAGCTTTAGGGAGGTTAGGATTGAGGCTGCTGCGGGAACATCCCCTACAGAGACCTTTGGTGGATGGGGACTTTACACCCAAGTAAACAACTCTCCCTGCCCAGAAGGCAGCACCAACAATATCCCATCCATTACACCAGCAAAGCAAAGAAACAGAGTGAGGACCAAGTAAGGAAAAGAAACAACAAACATTTATTTACTGTCATTGTTGTCATTTTGGCATTTTTTTTTTTTTTTTTTCATGATTTACGACTGACGCAGATGGAGCCTCGAAGTGAATTGATTGGGTCAGCTTGATTGGTCTTGGTGTGGAAGCAGCTCAGAGCGCAGCCTTTATGTGAAACTAAGATATACAAATGGATAGGTGAAGCAAGTTGAATCAAAATGCCAAAATGTTCGGGGAAAAAAAGCAAAAAAAAAAAAAATAAAACATTGTTTGAAGCTTTGAGAAGCAATGAACCATCGGTAAAACTGGTAAACTTTGCTGTAAATTCTTTTACTATTGATCCATGACGTAAAGACGTTAGAGATTTGCAATTGTAGATCTTTACACTTTCTGCAGGAACAACTCGCCATTACTTTTATTACAGAAATGAGAAGTCGTCTCATCCTGACAAAACCTCAAAGAATACATCAGTCAAACAAGCTTTTGCACAGATAGGGCAGAGGAATGACCCAACCGCACTGCTTGTGTGTCGTGAATCACAACTTTAAGGCACCTTTTGCAATGTCATCCTGATTATTTTAAGTACTGTTTTTTCCATAAACATCTGACTTCATCTAACATTCCTGTGATACCTGCAAATATGCAACACATTCCTCTGAAAATCACTACAAGATTAAATTACATTCATTCTTTGGCATGAATGATGAGAAAACCATAAATAAAGGCGTTTAGAAAAAAATCACAAGACGTGACAAAAAACTTTTTTACCATCATAAGGGAGGATGTGGACCACTTGCACATGAGTCAGAAAGCATGAATAAACAGATAATCTAACATTGTTAGAATATCTGTCTGATGGAAAAGTACAGAGCAAGTCTGAGAAGTAATGCAAGATGTGCGAATAAGATAATCTAGTCGTCTAGCTCTGAACTCACTTGGTTAGGTGATCTGATACAGGATGTATCATTTTTGCCCCCAAAATGCCTAAGGGAACATGACATTAAAAAGCAGTTGCTTAAGAGTGAAAAAGCATTTAATTCTTGTTTAAAAGGGACTTTGAAGCAGCAAAGACTGTGGTTTTATGTTTATTTCATGGATATTTTATCACCATGTTAAAGAAACCACAAAAAATATGGGGATGACACATAACGACCTAAAATTACAAGACAAAACTAGAGAAACCAAAACCAAGAAACCACTTTTAAAAAAAGAAAATATGAAAATGCTTTAGATTACCATAAACATTTGTTGCATGTTAAATTCAAGATAAATCAAACTAATTTGGGATTTTTTTCCCCAAAGTTGAACCAAATAGAAAGACCAAATAACAGCAAAAAAAAAAAAAAAAAAAACTATTACACTTTTGTTTTTGCCTAGCCACTTTTTCATACCCACCTCGCTAGAACCAAAGATGGATTTCATTTTTGCTTTCATGTTGTTGCTAAATGTCAGAACTTAATTCAAGACTCACTCTGAACCAGGCCTTGTTTTCCAGTCTGTTGTCGTTATTTTACATCGGCTTGTGAGAACGGTGCTCTCAGTTTCCTGTTTTTAGTTAACAGCAGTGGCATGGAGCGTTTTCAGATTACAGTCTGCACACCTTGTTAATAATGAATTTTTGTTTGATTTACTGTTGACTTTCTATGACATAGTCTATTCTTCTCTGACACCAACAAGGAGTTTCCATCTGTACAGCTGATGTTCCTGGATATATAGTTTTTTTTTTTTCAGAACACGCTGTTATCCTGAAAAGATAGTTATTCATGAAAACACCAGCAGAGCAACAGTTTCAAAAATATGTTTAAAGTAATCTAGATCTCACTTTCTTCACCATCCTGATGGTCATTTGAATTTTAGCAAGTCCTTGTCACCACATTTAGACACCTAAATGTTGAATTACTGCCTTGTGTTTGGATGATTTGCTATTTGTGTTCACAAGCAAGTAACTCGATTTACCTAATAAACTGAGTAGGTGTTTGCACATGCTGTGCATGTTGTTAAATTAATCAGAAGTATTCTGCGGAGGTAAATAAAAACGAGTATGAAGAGTCTTTAAATAAAAATATTACAGTTTGTTTTGATTCCCATTAGATTAAAAACAGTATTTCGTAGAAAATATTCTGCATTTTTGCATTGAAATCATCTTTATATTTCAGAGCTCGGGCAGGTCAAAGTATGATCCAATGCTGCGATATGAAT
>NW_015112872.1:124892-137392 GCF_001443285.1 Poecilia latipinna | reverse complement strand
TGACGGCCGTCCATCTGCATAGATGCTTACAGCTGTCTCCCGGCCTCATCCAGGTAATGATTGTGTTATTAACCCCAAACCTTTTCTCAAATTGTTATTAACTGCCAGGGGAGAAGATGGGACTCAGGCGGTCTCTGCTCACCTGTCTCCGGAGCACCACTGAGGATGGTTTGATCCTGGCTGGTAATCAGTCATTGTCAGATTTAGGGCTGCGATGGAGAAGAGCCACCACCACCCACAGACAAACGTGGCATTAATAATATATTACTCCTCTATATTAATTCATATTTACACTATTTACTCATTTTATTTACTTTTAGTTTGTGTGACTGCAGGCATTTGGCACAGAGAGTGTATTTTGCATCGAGAAGGAGTGACATTAGCAAATTCGATAATTTTGGAATTAGGATAGTATCCTGAAGTCACAGCAACATTATGAAACAGATTAGCTTTTATTCAACATTATTTATTTCTCAACACCAATCAAGGTTTTAAATAAACACTACTGGAGTTCCTGAATAAAACTAGAGCCTGGTGCATGCTAGTGGTTTCATTTTTATTTTATTTTTGATTCACAACCAATCTACATGCACATTTGCTAATCTGCACATTTATTTTTTAACAAAAACAAAAATATATTTTTGCTTATGAATCAATTTTATTTTTATTTACATTGACATTCACTGTGGAAGAGAGATTGTTTTGACCTGCTCGGGTTTTCTCAGGCAGATCTCAGTGTGAGGGAGATCTGCACCAATCCACAGCATAAAATCTATGATTGTAATAGACAATATTTAAAGCAAAGCACTTAAAAAAGTGCTGAGTTTAGGAAAAGCTACCCTTTTCTTTACAACAAACCCAGCAAAAGCACACACAATATGACAAAGAAGTAAAATACTTTTCTCTCTCTGACTCGTTGAGAAATGTCTGTGGTTCGTTCAGGCTGTGAGAATGAGTGAGACATAAGAGTATCAGCGGATAACAGGAAGGGTAAAAGAAATGAGTAGCTGTAAAAATCTCTATTCTCTAGAATGCATAAATGATTTTAATACACAGAGGTCACTGATGTAATAACTCATGGCAGGTTGGGGAAAAATCATTTCAGTATCTCGAATGTCACTAATGACAGCGTTTTGTACCCAACAGTCAAATTACTAATATAGAGCATGGTGCAATGAGGAAATGTGATATGTAAAGGTTATTTCAAACGTACACACTTATTTCATTAACTTTACTCCTGATTTGTATCAAACCCGGAGTTGGTTTTTGCAATCGCAAATAAGTAATAACCCCAATTCGTAAATACTTGAAGAGCAAAAATGCCTTGTTTGAATCCTTTAGGTGTATTTTATCAATACCTGCTTAATGAACATATTGAAATGAAGATTTGTTAATATCACATGTTGATTCAATTGTCTTTGTCAGTATGAAAAGTGCAGCTCAGTCTCATAAAAATGGCCCATTGCTTCATCCATATCATAGATATCCTTATACTGGCTCGCATTACTTTTCTTGCTGCCTCTTTTATCATTTGTCAAGTAAAATGCACTGCGACACATAATCATATTAGACAGTGCTTGCCTGTAAATACCTTTAAATTTTCATGTATTTGGTTCTATTTACTGAAACACTACCTGATTCCAATAAGACTGTATGCCAGACACAAGAAAAAAAAAAAGAAGTAAATGGGCATTTCAGTGCATTTACCACAAGGTTTCATAGAGAATGGGGAAAAAAAAAGAAAAGCAAACTAAATGCTGTGTGGATCCGTGGGGCTAGAGGTGAGGTGTACAGCCGCAGGGCTGCCCCAGTGGCCTCTTCCAGTGATAGATATGCTAATACCCTCTTTTCACTCCACTTCATTCCCTTTATTTCCCACAATTAAAGCAAACGTCAGTGAAACTGTAATTAAGCTGTGACCAGGCTAAAGACTGCCTGCTGCTTTTAATGAAGCCCCATTGATTCTGCCTTTATTTGCTATTGGTCTCCCTATAACATCCACAGGCTTGAAACAAATGCACGTTAAAAAGTGCAGTCTTGTCATCCAGGGGCCCTGCATTGTGCTGGGATGCTTAATTAAAGTAAACAATTTCTCTAAGCATGTACAGGGGTAGTACAGCTGATCTAAGTTTGTGTCACCTATGCATTATGTTAAACTCTCTCTCTCTCTCTCTCTTTCTGTCTCTCTCTCTCTCTCTCTATCTCTCTCTGTGTGTGTGTGTATCTCTCTTTCGTTGTGTGTGTGTGTGGAAATTTATGACCCAGATGGTCTGTTAGCTACTGTTTCCTCTCCATAAGATTGTAAGGACAAGAGATTTAAAAGTTTCCAAACAAAAGCAAAGCAGAGTCTCCTATTTGCGAAACAGGGCTAACCTCGAATAATCAATACCTTACAATTTAAAAAAGCGAGGAAACCAATTAGCCAGATTGAGCTATTGCTAAAGGCAAAATAGGTCCGATTGGAAGTCTAATGTGAGCACAATTAAAGATAAAAGGTTTGGTCAGGCAGTGGGGTAGAGTTAAACTGCCAATTAGTGATAAGCACAGTACTTCCTGTACTATACCACTATATTATATGCTGGGAATTATCTAGCAGAAGTAAAATCAGAAGGGAAAAAAAAAAATCACTGCTAATGCATTTGTCTGCAGTTGTACCCAAAATAACAAAAGTGTTTTATTGTTTTTTTTTTAAAGTGAGTCAATAGCTTTTGGTTCCATACACACAAATGTGATGGGAAGACTGATTATCCTATTTTAAATCAATGCATAAAGAGTGAGGGAAAAAAAACATTTTACAGGTGTTTCCATTTTGCCATACATCAACTTGACCACTTCAAGTTTTATAATGTATTCAGACTGATCCATCAGGCTGGTGTCTGATCATTCAGACACCAGCCACAGTGTGTGGAACATGGTCTGCCATGCAATTATTGCAATTTCTCTTCATGCCAGTCAGTGTGATATTCATCATAATACAAGCTCTTCAGTGCATCTTGTTTTTCAACAATGGAACTTTGTAGGGACTTCTGACAGATAGACTGATTTCCCTAAATAAAAGCTACATATTTCTTCTTTTATCCAGCTGATAAATCATCTGCACAGAACCAACCACCTTCATATCAGGTCCGTTGAGTCTGTTGGTTTTCTATTACAGTACTCGCAAATCATTTGACTGGTAACAATATTGTTTCTATGAAAAACGATAATCAAGCTATGCATGGCAGCCAGTTATATCTTCACATTTAGTACCTACTTTTCAAGACTGGTGCAGAACAATTAGATTATTTCTAAATAAATAAATGATGCAATAAAATACAGTGAGAAGTCTGTATGTGGTCGTAGTTGATACATTCACTGATTAAAAGAACAAGTAATTACAAGCTAGTTTTGGTTGAGGGTTGATTTTTTATTTTTTTTACAAATCCTTCACATGAATATGTGTTTTTTTGTTTGTTTGTTTGTTTGTTTTTTGCAGAATAACATTTTACCTGCCTTTTCCTCTTTCTCATCCATAAAAAAACCCAAAAATATAAAACAAATGTTCCCATCACTGGAGTAGTTCCAGCTGACAGCATTTGCTCTTAGACTGGTTTGTACTTGTGTCAACTTGACTTGAAACAACAGTAAGTGTCACAGTGAACTTAGGCTTGAGTTTTTTTGTTTTTTTTAATGTAGCCCAAACAGACTGCCCATGGCAAGGTCACTAAATACACAGACATACAACTCAAAACAATGAACAACTCATATGAAGTTAAGAGAAACTCATGATGAAGATTTTATTAAAAAGAAACAGTTTTTCTCAACCATTCAGAAAGATTTTAAAATAAATAACTTAAATATTGATCATTTCCAAATAATTTAAAGAATTTCTATTGTGTTTTTCATATATCGTGCTGAAGCATTTTTTTTCTCTTTTCTCTGCTGAAAGTCCCCAGTCCTGTTAGTTTGCATTTCTTCCTGCTCCGTGTGGATGCAGCGCTGTGAGCAAACAGCCGTGTAACTGACAGCTCATATAGACCTGCAGCCACACAGAGATTTGAATGAAAAATGGGTGAGACGGTCAACATTCATGTAATATCATATCTGATTAAACATTTGTTCAGAGCTCATGTTTTCTGTGGAAAAACAGCATTTGTTTTATAAAGAAGAACAATAAAAAAACATCATTTAACTTGATTTATTATAACAAAGTTAATAGTCAAGACAAAAAAGTCTGAATGAATTCAAACATGTTACTTTCAAGACTATTTTTAAATGCGAAACCCAAATAATCAAACCGTTTGAGCAGGAAGTGGGAGCATGCAATGCGTTAATAACACAGTGTAAACACATTTGAGACAATAAATGACAAAATAAACAAATGCAGACACACCAGATCTTCCTGGTTTTATCTATTTGCACTCCAAGGAAAGAATGGACATTTTGTATCATGTTAAAACCAAACGCAACATCGTACACTTCTTTAATATCAAAGACAAATCATTTCCTCGACATTACTTTTTGCTGCCAAAGTCACTTTAAGTTTGTTTTTATCATATCATATCTGTGATTATTTTGGAGCAAAGTGTCACCCAATCTGGGTGAAAGGAACACCAAGTTCAATCCGTACATGATGTGCAGGCCGTACCTTCTGCCATGAACACCACACCCTTTTATTATATAATAAGCAGCATAAATTAAACTTCTAAATACTCTCACTTCTTTTAAAAGCCATTTGATTTAATTGTAAATATGAAAATCGCACTTTGTTTGCATGGATTTCAACCAGCACATAACTGATTTTCATACTGGCCGATGCAGTCATAAATTTCTCCATAACTGTGATGAAGCGCCACATACAGGATCATTTCAGTGAATGTTTTGACTGTATATTCAGTCAGTGTGACTCTAAATGTGGAATTTTTCCTCCCGCCCATATTTGAGTATACAAATTACTCATATATTCATGCAAATGAGTGCCACATGTTTCAACTCTCTATTTCTTTGGCCCGATGCCATTGCAGCGTATCATTCACCATTAATTTAAATTGTATGGCCTGGACTACAGTGGCCCTACTAGTTCTCCGCTCAATGAAACATTCAGGATAAGGTTTAAAAAAAAAAAAAGTCCCTAAAACGACACGAGCACATTTCTGCAACAATGACAACAATTGTTGTCCATGGAAAGCGAAGGAGGAAGTGTTATGATGTTGTCATAAGCCACATTTATTTAGAGACAGAGAGTTGACTGTATGGCTCACGGACACTTTCTATTTCCTGCCAATCGTCAATGATTTTTATGGCAACAGCACAAATGCTTTATAATTCAAGCGATTGTAAAAGTATTACTCAGTAATACACAGTGCGCTTCGCACAAATGTTCTCAGAAATGTTACTTTTTTATATGTTTGCAATGTTTGTGTCAATAACTTATTTTATTTGGATAAACCCAGAAAAAAAATGTGAATAATTATGAAATTATTTCAGATGCTGTTTTTGTTTGTTAACAAGCTTAAGGTGATGTATTGATATTAGCTAGTCATCTTTTAGCTAACATTACCTACATCCAGCAGCTTTACTCAACTCAGTCAGTTAGTTTGGGGGAAAAACTGTGAAAAGTTCTTTGCGTTTTGCTGGTTTGCTGCCGTGATTCTAACACAAACCTGCATAGCTCTGCACAGCAGCAGCAGGTCTCCTTCACTGCCGCACAGGTGTAAACCCAGCGCGAGTGTCGTAGTGCTCATGTTGCGGCTCGGAAAAACAGGTTACAACATGTTAACAACGGATTAAACAGTTTTCACTGCTGATAAAAGTGACAGAGGACACAGATATGGGAAGTGTAGCCTCTACTATATCAAATTGACATAGGAATAACAGAGAGTTGGCCATTCTAAGGTAAAAATCCAGCGCATACAGTGTTCATGTTTTTTTTTATTTTTTATGTTTTTTTAATTTTCATCCAGATGGCTTCCCGCGCCCCCCATGCAATGGCACGGCGCCCCCCCTAGGGGGCGCGACCCACAGTTTGGGAACCTCTGACATAGTGTATGAGGAGTTTAATGAGACTAAACATATGGCAACTCTGGAAGACAATTTGGAAAAAAACGACTTCAGATTATAGAGGTTCAACTTTCAACAACAGCCCTAAACATGCAGCAGAGCTATGATGGAATGGCTTAGACTCAATCATATTCATGTGTGAAACTTAAATAAAAATTGAGAGACTTTGTACATAATTGCATTGAATTGTGCTAATGTCTGACTCAACAGAGTCAAATTCATGCAAAGCTTAGTTAGTATTCAGTCATAATTTCCTTCCTCTTCATAACTATGTGCTAGGTTGTATCAGTCTGTCACATACAGATGCTCTACGATTATGGTATATTCATATAAAAAAAAAAAAAAAACACTATAGTTTTCCAAACTAGAAAACCAATTTACATCTTTAACCTGACTGTAAGACATTAAGATTAGTTGCCAGACTAATGCAAATAAACATCACATAATAACCATTTTAATCCTTCTTGTGCACAGTTTGAAGTACATTTTGCTATTATGAAAATCAGCATCTTGTTAAGATGCTGTAAAACATTCAGTTAACTTGCATGTTATTACAAACCCTTACCTTTGCAATAAACTGAACCTTCATGCAACATTGCTGGGTCTCACCCAAAAACTGAAGATTTAAATGCAGTGAAGAAAATTCTTTGCACTTGTAGCTGTGCCAAGAAATCACCCCAAAGAAACATCACCCTCAAAATGAACTTACAGCACCATGCAATAAAAGAACTCTTTAATTGAGAGAACACCCTGCAAACAAACAGGTTAGAAGAGAAACCAGCTTTGATGGGTTTCCTTCTTTCTGCAAGGAATCTTTCAGCCTTGTTTATTATGCTCTTTTTGAGAACATTTGTTTCTTTAAAATGGCTCAAGCCATCTTATTTTGAGCTTTTCAACAAAATAAACCACACAAACAGAAATCAAAACAATATCCTATTGCTTAAAATTGTCATATTTCCCTCAGCCCATCAACTCTGCTTACAAATTTAAAAGCACAAGTAAAGGTAATTAATGCAGCTATTGCCCTGCTGTCAGATTTGATGAGTACAACTAACAAGGACGATCTAAAAGCAACCTCTTGAGACGGCTAGAGAAGGCATCGTCAGTGCCACCCTGACACTATTTATGCATCTCTCTCTTCTTCATCATCTTCCAACGTTTCTTTGCTCTTCCCCTCTTTCTCCCCTTTCACAGATCTTCCAATGAATTAACTGCTTTTTACTTTTTGCAGCTCCGGTCCCCATTAATCCATATGTGAAGACGTGTAGTCAAGTTACACTAGAGAGAAGAGAGAACTGGTACATTTTAGCGGCACAATTAGAGCCCATTAGTCTTGGCTTTAATTAGAAGGCTGCAGCGTTGATATTTCAAGTGCTGGTTTGTGCCGGTGTTGTGTTTCCCCGCAGCATCGCTCGTCTCCGTCCTGAAGCAGGAGTCTGTCTGGCGCGGAGGCTGTTATTTTTTTTATTTTTTTTTTTATTTTTTATTTTTTTACAGCTATTTAATTCTAATCCTGAGTTCAGACTGTTTTGTGTAAATTTGACTTTTCCTTTAAAGAAGAAGAAGACACCATTTGGTCTTTAGGCACAGGCGACATTAGAGGAAATTAGAAGTGTTAAGGCACCAAAAGGAGGGGAATGAAAAATGCAGAAGAGAGCAAGAGGGTAAGGGAGGGAGACAAGGGGGGAAAAATGAGCGGTATGAGTGAGGAGATAAAACCTGAAGCCTCAAAGTCAAATTGATCTGCTTGAGGTGCCACATTTAATTGTTAGCCAACAGACAGACATGACATCTTAGCCCTGCCGCTCTCTCCCCAGCCACATTAGCAAACCGCACCGCTTCATGTTCACAGAGTGGAGGCAGACTGTCTGGAGGAGGAGCAACACTCACCATCCCTCCATCCTCCTTCCTGACTCATCACTGCTGACTCTCAGCCCACAACGAAGGGGACAACAAGAAAGGTCATGGCAGACCAAAAAACTCCCAGTTAGGAGATTCTGAAGATACAAAATCTGACTGGACTTTATTTGTTTAGTTGTCCTTCTGCCAGAGGGGGGAAAAACAATATATTTCAATTCAGTTCTGTTTATTATAAAGTACCAATTAAAAAAAAAAGTTATCAAAAGGCCAAAAAAAAAAAAAAAACAGTTTATATACAGAAAAATCAATCTAATCATGAAGGGGTGATACATAGATACATAGAAATACATAGAAATCATGATAACAGTGGCTGTTGATTACATGAAGTCTTCAACACTGCTTCAGTCAATCAAAAGAAGAAAGCACGTGGCAACAGTAGACCGCTGATTGCCTTATTGGTTCAACGTTCATTCATTCATTTCCTATTGAACTTGTGTGATGAGGCGGCAATTGCCTTCCCTCGTCTGGCCAAGCGACCAGCAAAATTTGTGTATAAAATTTCATACATATAGACGTGCACACTAGAGTGACACAACACAACACAAGAAAGTTGGAAAATCTTCCACTGCTGTTATCGAGTTTTCTTCTGCTATTGCTGCTGTTGTTGCCATCACATCCCATATTTTGGGAGTGGTGAAAAAAAAAACAGCACTCTTTTCAATAAACCTCCAGCAGAACTTGACTCGGTGTTTGGCAGCTGTGACTGAGTGGGGGTTTGAAAAGACAGAGCAGACACATTAGTGCATTAGTCTAAGGGTACTTTCTGTATTAAAGTAAAAGTAAACAGATAATGGCAGTGGCCTTAACTAACAGAGAAAGTAGGGAAACCAAGAAAGCTCTGAGCTTAAATATATATAATTAGTGGCAACCTTTGCTCCTTTAGTGGCTTTGTCCAGGAGACACAAAGTCAAACACAGAGAGGCAGGTGTATCACTCATGATGCTGTTGGAAGAAATAACTCAATTGATGACCCCCTCCTTAAAGGTGACACAGCCATGCCAGGTCGATCTTCCATGCAGAAAAAAAATACAGAGAAAAGATGTGTTTAATAATAATAATAATAATAATAATAATAATAATGATGATTGATGATGATAAAAAAAATAACATATTTTTTACTCTGCCCTAAACCTCCAACCACTCCACTTCACTTTGCCAGGAATAGTTTATTGAAAAACAACTGAGCTAATTACATCCAATTAAGTCATGATTCATCTGTATAAATGGCCGTAACATGGTGGGCAGCCTTTGTAAACACACAGAAACAGGAACGTTAACCGACACAGACAGCAAGACGGTTTTAAGTCTATGTGTGAAAAACGGGACTGATTAACATGATCATAGTGGAAAAAAACAACATACTACCGTCAGCGTTTCTTAGAATGGGCCACATAAATATTTAAGAGGAGATTTTTAAGTGTTAAAATCAAGAGAAGCTGTCCAAGAGATTTTGAAGTTATAAACACGAGTATTTTCCAAGTTAATTTGATATTCACACATTCCATACTTGGTTCAACACTCTGCTTGTCCAAAGAGTAGTCTCTACATTTTACAAAAGAGGTGTCCTTAAACATAGTTAATGCATTAATTTAATATTAATTAGGCTAATTAATATTAATTAACTACAGCTAGCTTACTTCTTTGTTATTAATTAACTGTAATATTAATCTCATTTAAACTCTACTTATATGTTGCTATTTATTATCCTTAGGTTATTAGTGGTTAATAATAAATTTAACATACAAATCATGTAAAAACATAATGGAGTAATCAATGATCTTATTAATTGACCTCAATGTGGGATTTTTTTTTTTTTTTTAATCTGTGATGTATATTCTTACATCGCTGCAGCAAGGCTCTAACAAAGCTTCATTGTCTCTACTGTGAACAAACCTGATCAGTTTACTCAGTGAGCCAACTGTAAAAGGTGTTATTTACACGGACAATAAACCTGTTTTGTAGAATAATTGTTGTTGTAAATGAAGATAATTATTTTCCCATTATTTCCTTATCTCACTGGTGTCCTAAAAACAATATTGGATTCCAGCTAGTTCGTAGTCAAGGTCGTCATGGATAAGAAGAGCTTCCAAGGCATGAGCTAACCCAAACAACTCTAAGCATTGTCTTTGAGTATTTATGTTTAAAGCATGAGAAACAATAATTTGATTCAAATCCCAATTGTCGGACATCAGCCATGATGTCCGACAATGGGGACATCATGCCCACTTTTTGACACCTTTTACTTGTCAAAAGTGTTCACACTCTTTGAACTTTTAAACATTTTTTCACATTACAACCACAAAAATCATTTTACTGAGATGTTATTTTTATTACGAACCTGAAGTAATAATGCAAAATTATAAATGTCTCCATTTATTTTAATGCAAATAAAAACGTAACATTTACGGCGTGTATTTGTACTCAGGTCTCTGGAATCAAATCTCGGCTTTTGCTACAATTGCAGCCACACTTTCACCAATACCAACATGATTTCTGATGACAGACTCTTCAACCTGTGCTCTGGAGGAGCTGCAGCCTCTTGACTGCTTCTTTGATTAGTATTCTCCATGCCCAGCTTGTGTATGTGGGCAAGCATCAATACCTGGGTAGGTTTGCAAACGTGCATTAGTATCTTCACTTATAATTGATGCATTGACAGTGCTCTGAGAGACACTGGAAGATTGGAGTTTAATTTTCTGTAAGTTTTCCACAAATCTATCACTTATCTTTCTGGTATCTCCCTTGGCCTTTGCAGTAGTCTTTGTTTGCTAATGTTCTGCAAAACAAAAACTCTGAATCCTTCACTTAAAAGCTGCATTTATATAGAGACTAAATCAGTTTCACTGGATTTTATTTAGGAGTGTCAGGATGATTGCAAATGCACGTCTGAAGGTTTGCTAAGTTAAAGATCACTAAAACTTTGCATAATTTGCACACTTTGCATTGGTCCATCATTGATCACTGGTGGGATCCTAACTATTCCAGCAGTCATCTAATCTGTCTGATCATTTAAAAAATAAAATAAAATGTGTCAGAGTCCAGAGGCTGACTGTGTGCATTTTTCAGGCCGTGAGTTTTTGGCAGCTCGTCGTATAGGGCTGAGACCAGAGCTCCTTCATGTCTCTGTCTGTTTACAGGGCAAGCAAATCAAAGATGCGTCTCATTTCAGAGGCTGTAAAAGTGCGCCTGGGGATAGATCAGGTGTCTCCGATACACCCAATCCTCCCAGAGCAGCCTCTACTTACAGGCTACCAATCCATGTATCCTCTAAATGAACACTGCGTACAAGCAGTATAATTAAGTGTTCTCGGAATAAACCGTGTTATCTTTTCAGGCAGCCTCCAAAAGAAAAGGTTTGACACTCATCAAAACTGGATCTATTTTTACCCAAAAGAACGGTGGGTTTCAGTTGTGATAAAACGACCTGTGCTGTTTTGATTTTGTATTTGAGGTTTTAAAGGAGCCAAAATGCTCATCCGCCGAAACAGGAAGACTTCCGAGTTTACCAGCTATGACACTTTCAACTCTCCACAGTAACAGTAACATAAACAGGGTGTATCGGTTTATCATACACATCTCTATTAGTGCTTTTAGTGCACTTAGCTATGGGACTTTTGTCCTCTCATTCTAAGGAAAAAGAAAAAAAAATCAATGGAGGTTTTGTGTTGAGTTTTGCCTTTCAATATTTTGTTTCTTGTGGTGTATTTGTTTCCCGAGTGGTCATAGATAAAGCCTACTTCATTGAAACGTCAATTTATTATCAGGAAGAGCTCGTTCACTGAAAAATGAAAACATTTTTTACTTGAAATTTCACATGTTTAATTAAAGTGCCACGCAAGTATTCACACCTGTAATGCTTTAGATCTTGTCACCTTGCACCCACAAACGTCAATGGAAATAATTCTTCCTTTTTTTTGTCAATAAAAATATGAAATACACGGTGTGCGTTTTTATTCAGCTCCTTTAATTAATTTATTTAGAGTTTCTTCAGAAGCCACCTCAAACTGAAAGTGATGTGAAGTTGGACATCCTTGTTGAGACAGATGCAGTCCTGACTGAGCATCTGGGCCATGCATCTCCCAGAATGCATCTCTTCTCCCAAAGACAGCAGGTTGGGAAACAGAAGCATGCCGGGGCCTGCTGCAGACAGACGAATGGCTTCCATTTACAAATATTTTTTTGTAAATACTATATCATGTTCTTAACACAGCGGGTCCCCTGGGCCGTGCAAAGAGGCCTGGGAGAGAATGGCTGGATGTCAGACTCAGAGCTCGTATCGAACTGAGAGCATCTGGAGGCTGGTTGTGTCCATGTCCATGTTTGGCAAGGAAAAAGGATAAAGTCATGGGGGATGCAGTCTTTGTTGTTGTTTTTTTAATTTTATTTTTCAGTTGTATGACATTAAAGGACACATTCAAGGCTTCGCCGTCCTCACACACCTGCCATCACGTGCACATGCACATACACATTGTGCACACAACACGTGGTGGATCTCATTCTCTGTCCCTTCGTCCCTTTCAACACACACACACACACACACA